>NW_019154112.1:14910321-14974525 GCF_002288905.1 Enhydra lutris kenyoni | reverse complement strand
CTGTTCATATCTTCTGCCCATTTTTTGATATGATTATCTGTTTTGTGTGTGTTGAGTTTGAGAAGTTCTTTATAGATCCTGGATATCAACCTTTTGTCTGTACTGTCGTTTGCAAATATCTTCTCCCATTCCGTGGGTTGCCTCTTCGTTTTGTTGACTGTTTCCTTTGCTGTGCAGAAGTTTTTGATCTTGATGAAGTCCCAAAAGGTCATTTTCACTTTTGTTTCCTTTGCCTTTGGAGACATATCTTGAAAGAAGTTGCTGTGGCCGATAGCGAAGAGGTTACTGCCTATGTTCTCCTCTAGGATTCTGATGGATTCCTGTCTCACGTTGAGGTCTTTTATCCATTTTGAGTTTATCTTTGTGTACAGTGTAAGAGAATGGTTGAGTTTCATTCTTCTACATATAGCTGTCCAATTTTCCCAGTACCGTTTATTGAAGAGATTGTCTTTTTTCCACTGTATATTTTTTCCTGCTTTGTCAAAGATTATTTGACCATAGAGTTGAGAGTCCATATCTGGGCTCTTTACTCTGTTCCACTGGTCGATGTGCCTGTTTTTGTGCCAGTACCATACTGTTTTGGTGATCACAGCTTTGTAGTAAAGCTTGAAATCAGGTAACATGATGCCCCCAGTTTTATTTTTGTTTTTCAACATTTCCTTAGCAATTCGAGGTCTCTTCTGATTCCATACAAATTTTAGGATTATTTGCTCCAGCTCTTTGAAAAATGCTGGTGGAATTTTGATTGGAATGGCATTAAAAGTATAGATTTCTCTAGGCAGTATAGACACTTTAACAATGTTTAGTCTTCTGATCCAAGAGCATGGAATGGTCTTCCATCTTTTTGTGTCTTCTTTAATTTCTTTAATAAGTGTTCTGTACTTCCTCAAGTACAGATCCTTTACCTCTTTGGTTAGGTTTATTCCCAGGTATCTTATGGTTCTTGGTGCTATAGTAAATGGAATTGATTCTCTAATTTCCCTTTCTGTATTTTCATTGTTAGTGTATAAGAAAGCCACTGATTTCTGTACATTGACTTTGTATCCTGCCACGTTGCTGAATTGTTGTATGAGTTCTAGTAGTTTGGGGGTGGAGTCTTTTGGGTTTTCCATATAAAGTATCATGTCATCTGTGAAGAGAGAGAGTTTTGACTTCTTCATTGCCATTTGGATACCTTTTATTTCTCTTTGTTGTCTGATTGCTGTTGCTAGGACTTCTAAAACTATGTTGAACAAGAGTGGTGAGAGTGGGCATCCTTGTCATGTCCCTGATCTCAACGGGAAGGCTGCAAGCTTTTTCCCATTGAGGATGATATTTGCTGTGGGTCTCTTATAGATAGATTTTATGAAGTTCAGGAATGTTCCCTCTATCCCTGTACTTTGAAGCGTTTTAATCAGGAATGGATGCTGGATTTTGTCAAATGCATTTTCTGCATCAATTGAGAGGACCCTGTGGTTCTTTTCTCTTCTCTTATTGCTTTGTTCTATCATATTGATTGATTTGTGAGTGTTGAACCAGCCTTGCATCCCGTGGATAAATCCCACCTAGTGATGGTGAATAATCTTTTTAATGTGCTGTTGGATCCTGTTTGCTAGGATCTTGTTGAGAGTCTTAGCATCCATATTCATCAGTGATATTGGTCTGAAATTCTCCTCTTTGGTGTGGTATTTGCCTGGTTTGGGGATCAGGGTAATGCTGGCTTCATAAAAAGAGCCTGGAAGTTTTCCTTCTGCTTCAATTTTTTGAAACAGCTTCAGGAAAATAGGTGTTATTTCTTCTTTGAAAGTTTGGTAGAATTCCCCAGGGAATGCATCCCGTCCTGGGCTCTTGTTTTTTGGGAGGTTTTTGATCACTGCTTCAATCTGGTTACTAGATATTTGTCTATTCAGGTTGTCAATTTCTTCCTGGTTCAATTTTGGGAGTTTATAGTTTTCCAGAAATGCATCCATTTCATCTAGATTGCTTAACGTATTGGCATATAACTGTTGATAATAACTTCTGATGATTGTTTCTACTTCCTTGGTGTTAGTTGTGATCTCTCCCTTTTCATTCATAATTTTATTAATTTGAGCTTTCTCTCTTTTCTTTTGGATTATTGTGGCCAATGGTTTATCAATCTTATTGATTCTCTCAAAAAACCAGCTTCTAGTTTCATTGATGTGTTCTACTGTATCTCTAGTTTCTACCTCATTGATCTCTGTTCTAATCTTGATTATTTCCCTTCTTGTGAGTGGAGCTGGTTTAATTTGTTGATTCTCCAGTTCTTTAAGGTGTAGAGACAGCTGGTGTATTCTGGATTTTTCAATTTTTTTGAGGGAGGCTTGGAGGGCTATGTATTTCCTCCTTAGGACCACCTTTGCTGTATCCCATAGGTTTTGGAACAAAGTGTCTTCATTCTTATTGGTTTCCATGAATTGTTTAAGTTCTTCTTTGATTTCCTGGTTGATCCAAGCATTCTTAAGCAAGGTGGTCTTTAGCTTCCGAGTGTTTAAATTCCTTCCAACCTTTTCCTTGTGATTGAGCTCCAGTTTCAAAGCATTGTGATCTGAGAATATACAGGGAATAATCTCAGTCTTTTGGTATTGGTTGAGCCCTGATTTGTGACCCAGTATGTGGTCTATTCTGGAGAAGGTTCCATGTGCACTTGAGAAGAATGAGTATTCTGTTGTTTTAGGGTGGAATGTTCTGTATATATCTATGAGGTCCATCTGGTCCAATGTGTCATTCAATGCTCTTGTTTCTTTATTGATTTTCTTCTTGGATGATCTATTACTGAGAGAGGCGTGTTAAGTTCTCCTACTATTAATGTATTCATATCAATATGACTCTTTATCTTGATTAATAGTTTTCTTATGTAATTGGCTGCTCCCATATTGGGGGCATAGATATTTACAATTGTTAGATCATCTTGGTGGATAGTCCCTTTAAGAATGATGTAGTGTCCTTCTGTATCTCTGACTACAGTCTTTAGTTTAAAATCTAATTTATCTGATATGAGAATCACTACCCCGATCTTCTTTTGAGGCCCATTGACATGAAAGATGCTTCTCCATCCCTTCACTTTCAGTCGGGGTGTATCCTTAGGTTTGAAATGGGTCTCTTATAGACAACATATGGATAGGTCCTGTCGTTTTATCCAATCTGCATCCCTGTGTCATTTTATGGGTGCATTTAGGCCATTCACATTGAGAGTGCTTATTGATAGATACATTTTTACTGACATCGTGTTACCTTTTTTTTTTTTTAAAGATTTTATTTATTTATTTGACAGACAGAGATCACAAGTAGGCAGAGAAGCAGACAGATAGAGAGAGGTGGAAGCAGGCTCCCTGCAGAGCACAGAGCCCGATGTGGGGCTCGATCCCAGAACACTAGGACCATGACCTGAGCCGAAGGCAGAGGCTTCAACCCACTGAGCCACCCAGGTGCCCCCATTGTGTTACCTTTGAAGTCTTTCTTTCTGTAGAATGTCTCTATATTTCTGTTCAATGCTATTCTTAGGATTCTTCCTCTTTTATAGAATCCCCCTTAATATTTCCTGAGTATTGGCTTGGTGGTCACATACTCTTTTAAGCCTTACCAGTCTTGGAAACTCTTTATCTCTCCATCCATTTTGAATGTCAGTCTTGCTGGATAAAGTATTCTTGGCTGCATATTCTTCTCATTTAGTGCCCTGAATATATCTTGCCAGCCCTTTCTGGCTTGTCAGGTTTCTGTGGACAGGTCTGACATTATTCTGATGGGCTTTTCTCTGTACGTAAGAAGCTTCTTTGTCCTAGCTGCCTTCAAGAGGGTCTGTCTACAATTATAATTCCTCATTCTTACTATCAGGTGTCTCAAGGACTTTTGTGAATCTATAATCATGGGGGGACACTGTTCTGCCTCTAGTACATGAACTCTGGTTCTATTCATCAGATTGGTAAATTTTCATGGAGAACTTGATCCACTGTATCTTCTAGACTTCTTTCTTTCTCCTCCCCTTCAGGGATTCCAATAATTCTGACATTGGAACGTTTCATGGCCTCATTTATTTCCCTAATTCTGTTTTCATGCCTTCTAAGCTTTAGAAGCTTAGAACAGGCTTCCTCCTGATCCTTTCTCTCTCTCTGTTTGTCCTCCAGATCACTAATTCTATCTTCTGTCTCAGTTACCCTAACTTTTAGAGAATTTAGACTAGATTGGAACTCATTGAGAGCATTGTGAACATCATTTCTGGTGGCTTTCAGTTCTGCCCTAACATTGCGACCATCATCCCTGGTGGCTTTCAGTTCTGCCCTAATCAATTCTGTTTTGTCATCCATTGCTTTCTCCAACCTAGCTATTGCCTGGATAATTGTTAGCCTGAATTCCCTTTCCGACATATTGTCTATGTCGATAGCCATTAGCTCTGCTGCAGAAGGCCCGACCTCTGAATTTTTCTTCTGTTGGGCATTCCTTCTCCTAGTAATTTTGGTGAGAGATGGCTGAATGTATGTAGTTGGATGTATCAACCATGGTGCAGTGAAGGTGCACGCTGGAATGCTTCTGAGCAATCAAGAGTCCCCACTCAAATGAAAGAAAAAAGAAAGAGGGAAAAAGAAAAAAGAAAAAAAAAGAGAGAGAGAGAGGAAAAAAAAGAAAGATAAAAGAGAAGTGTCAGCCCAAATGGGCCCCAAGGTAAGATTTATGAAGTATACAAACCAAAACAGACAAACAAAAAGACTGATAAAAGTATATGACAAGAGAAAATATATATCTATACCTATATCTATATCTATATCTATATATATCTCAAAGCAAAACAAACAAACAAAACAAACAAAAAAAGAACCTCGTCAAAAAGAACCCCAAGTATAAGATTTATATACTATCAGGACAAACACAAATACACAGAAACACTGGTGGAAGAAAAAGATGGGAGAGTGGTTATAAATTCTCAGTGTGGGCAAGGAAATTTATTTTGATTCTTCCTGGATGTATCTTGATATCTTTGTTAAAGGACTCAACTTTCCTAGATAAAGGGGGATTAAAAATTGGTTTACCTATAGGGGTATCAATGATTGGGGAAAAGGGATTACCTTGAAGTTTAACTCTATATGAATATTTAAAAATAAAAATAAAAAAAGAATAAACTAAACTAAACTAAAATTTAAAAAAAAAATTAAAAATAGAAAAGCAAAAGAAAAACACAGGTATATGTATCAAAAAACTCAGGTTAAAAGGTTATTATGGAATTTGATGTACTGGAAATCTCACTGTGATAGTAAATAGGTTAAAAATTATCTATATAAAAAATAAAAAATAAAAAAAATGAACCAGAATAGTGGGAACGAATTAAAAATAAAAGTTGTATCAATGAAGTAGTGGTGGCTGTTCTCTTGTCATCTCCCCCCCCCCCGTTAGCTTTCTGGGGGAGGGGCCTGCTGCGTTGGTTTTCAGGCTGTGTTCCCTGAGTTAAGTCCTCCTACCCCCCTCAAGTGGGTGGGCTCTGAGGAAACCGGCTTTTCAGGCTTTTGTTCTCTGGAGGTTTTTATGTTTGTTTGTTTGTTTTCTCTCACCTTGACAGCTTTTGATGGTTTTTGGAGGTTTAGAGGAAGGAAAACTGCACCCTGTCCTCCCTCTCAGAGAGAAGCCTCAGTCTGTTCCCCTCTGGGTGTCCCAGAGCACATAAGTTCCCCCTTGGCCACAGGCCGAGCATGTTCCAAGTCATAGTCCCTGGGGACACAGGAACTCCTGCTTGTACCCAAAACCACAACAGTGGCGGCTATCTGGGCAGCTCCAGACCACCAGAGAGGTTCCAAGCAGCAATTGCGCACTGAGATTTTCCTGCTGGCCTTGGCTGGGAGTGCCTAGACTTTCCAGGTCCGAGAGCGCCAGGCTGGTGCCTGCACGCACCTCTCTTAGGGGTGGGTTTGGGGTGCGACTCGGGCTCTGATAGCACGGCATGGCATGGGCATGGGGACTGCAAAAAGGCTGTGCTTCTGCCAGCTGGCGAGGCTCCCAGCCCCTCACGGGAGCCGGACCCCATGTGCTCTCAGATGTGCTGGTGGCTCAGGGACCAAGACCTGGTTTCTTTGCTGCACTCTCACTGGCTCTGCACCAGGGGTGGCTGTCCTGGGTCTGAGGACTTAAGCCCCTGTCCCTAACCACCCCGATTCCCACAATTTCCCCCTGCAATCCTTTGCTCTTTTTGAGTGCTTTCAACCAGACTCCAAGTTAATGCTGGTCCTCAGACGCAGGGCACTCTCGTATTGGGGTATTACTTTCCAATGGGTCACTTCTGGTGGCTCCCTCCCCCTTTTGTTTATCTTCCAATATCAGTCCGACATTTCCACTCCACTTTACCTGCCCACTGGCGTCTTCTGCCCCTGTAGAGATCCAGACCTGTATAATTCTAATCTCAGGCTGATTTCATGGGTGATCAGAGTTCTTTGGTAGGTAATCAGCTCACTTTAGGGTACAGGTTGAAATGGTGCCACCTCCTATTTCCCCGCCATCTTGTCTTCCCTATATAAATATGAATTTTATAAGCAAGTGAATAAAAGAATCTCAAAAGAGAAAATGGCCTCAAACATGTATAGACACTATCCTTCAACATATGACTGATTAAACTAAATTTGGAAAATATTTAATATTATAAAACCACCAAAGAAAGGAGGATATAAGAACAGCACCATTTATAATAACATTTATTAAAAAGAAATAAATGATCAGGACTTTGAAAGTGTGAAGAAATGGACATTGTAACACAATAAGAAATTTAAATTCACCTTATTTTTGAAATTTCTTCTAAAATTTATTTTAAGATTTATTTAAGTTCCAATTAACAGTTAATATTAGTTTCACACATGTACATTATGGTGATCAGCCTTTCTATACAATACCCTGTGCTCATCAAAACAAATGCACTCCTTAATCCCTATCACCAACTTAGCCCATTCTCCCACCCAACTCCCTGCTGGTAACCATCAGTTTGTTCTCTAGTTAAAAGTCTGTGTTTTTTTTTTCCCCTTTTCTTGTTTTTGCTTCTTAAATTGCACATGTGAGTGAAATTGTATGGTATTTGTCTTTCTCTCACTGACTTATTTCTAGGCATAATACTCTGTAGCTCCATCCAAGTGGTTGCAAACAGCAGGATTTCCTTCTTCTGATGGATCAGTGGTATTTCTGTGGGGTGTATGTGTGTGTGTGTGCACGCGTGTGTACCACATCTTCCTTATCCATCAGTCAATGGACACATAATGCTGCTATAAACATGGGGGTGCATGTATCCCTTCAAATTAATATTTTTGTATTCTTTAGATAAATATCCAGTTGTGCAATTGCTGGATTCTAGGATAGTTAGATTTTTTACTTTTTGAGGAAACTCCATACTGTTTTCCAGAGTGGCTACATGTACCAGTTTGCATTCTGACTAACAGTACACAAGGGTTTCCCTTTCTCCACATTCTCACCAACACCTGTCATTCCTTGTGTTGTTGATTTTAACCATTCTGACAGGTAAAAGGTGATAGCTCATTGTAGTTTCAATTTACATTTCCCTCATGATCAGTGGTGTTGAGCATATTTTCATACGTCTGTTGGCCATCTGTATGTCTTCTTTGGAAAAATGTCTAGTCATGTCTTCTGCCCATTTCTTAATTGGATTACTTTTTTTCGGGTGTTGAGTTTTATAAGTTCTTCATATCTTTTGGATACTAACCCTTTATCAGATAAATCATTTGTGAGTCGCTTCTCCCATTCTATAGTTTACCTTTTAGTTTTGTTGATTGTTTCCTTTTTTTGTGCAGAAACTTTTTGATTTTGATGTAGTTCCAATAGTTTATTTTTGCTTCTGTTTCCTTTGCATCAGGAGACCTATCCAGAAAGAAGTTGCTATGGCCAGTATTAAAGAAATTACTGCCTGTGTTCTTTTCTAGGATTTTTATGGTTTCAGGTCTCATATTTAGGTCTTTCAACCATTTTTGAATTGTGTATGGTATAAGAAACTTCTCCAGTTTCATTCTTCTGCATGCCACTGTCCAGTTTTGTCAACACCATTTATTGAAGAACCTTTCTTCTATTAGATTTTCCTTCCTTCTTTGTTGAAGATTAATTAACCGTATAGTTGTGAGTTCATTTAGAGGTTTTCTGTTCTGTTCCGTTGATCTCTGTGCCTGTTTTTGTGCCAGTACCATTTTGTTTTGATTACTAAAGTTTTGTAATATCACTTGAGTCTGCAATTGTAATGCCTCCAGCTTTGCTTTTCTTTTTTCAAGGTTGCTTTGGCTTTTCTGGGATTTTTGTGGCTCCATACAAATTTTAGGATTTTTTTTTTCTAGTTGTGTGAAAAATGCTAGTGGTATTTTGATAGTGATTGCATTAAATAAGGATCACTTTGGGTAGTATAGATATTTTAACCATGTCTGTTCTTCCAATCTATGAGCATGGAATGTCTGACTATTTCTTTGTGTCCTTTTTAATTTCTTTTATCAGTGTTTTATAGATTTCAGACTATATAGGTCTTTCATTTCCTTGGTTAGGTTCATTACTAAGTATCTTATGGTTTTTGGTGCAATTTTATATGGTATTAATTCTTTAATTTCTCTTTCTGTTGCTTCATTACTTGTGTACAGAAATACAACAGATTTCTTTATGCTGATTTTTGAATTCTGTGACTACACTGAAGTTGTATTTTTGTTCTAGCAAGTTTTTGTTGTTTTTGTTGTTGTTGTTGTTGTTAGAATCCTTGGGGTTTTGCATGTATAGTATCAGGTCATCTGCAATTAGTGAAAGTTTGACTTCTTCCTTGATAATTTGAATATTTTTTTGTTTTTTGTTGTCTGATTGGTGTGTTTAAGACTTCCAGTACTATCTCAAATAACAGTGGTGAGAGTGGTAACCCTCACATTCCTGACAAAAGGAAGACTCAGTTTTTCCCCAGTGAGGGTGATATTATCTGTGGGTTTTTCATATACGGCCCTTACTATGTTAAGATATGGTTCCTCTGATTCATTGTTTAGGGTTTTTATCCCAAATGGATGTTTTACTTTGACAAATGATTTTCCTGCATTTATTGAAATGATCTGGTTCTTGTCTTTTTATTAATGTGGTATATCATGTTGATTTGTGAATATTGAAACATCCTCTGCATCCCAGGAATAAGTCGTACTTTATCATGGTGAAGGATTCTTTTTCCCCAATGTATTGTAGGACTTGGTTTGTTAGTATTTTGTTGGCTTTTGCATCCATATTGATCAGAGGTATTGGCCTATAGTTCTTTTTTTAGTGGTGTCTATTCTATTTTGATATTAGGGTAGTGTTGGCCTCATAGAATGAATTTGAAATCATTCCTTCCTCTTTTTTTTTTTCCTTTTTTAATAGTTTGTGGAAAAAATGTGTATTAACTGTTCTTTAAATGTTTGGTAGAACTTGCCTGTGAAGCTGTCTGGCTCTGGACTTTTGTTTGATGGAAATATTTTGATTACTGGTTCAATTTATTTGCTGGTTATTGGTCTGTTCAAAGTGTTATATTTCTTTCTGCTTCAGTTTTGATAATTTGTTTCTAGGAATTTATCCACTTCTTCCAGGTTGTCCCACTTGTTGGCATATAGTTTTTCATAATATTTCATAATAAAGAAATACTTGTTTGTATTTCTATGATGTTGGTTGTTATTTCTCGTTTCTCATTTGTAAATTTATTTATTTGGGTCTTTTCTCTTTTGTTTTTGTCAAATCTGGCTAGAGGTTTACCAGTTTTAATTCCCTGACCCAAATGTGCTAAGTTGTAAGTTGGTCTGCTCTAGTCTACTTATGAAGTGAGATGATCACTACCTCCACTGAGGCCCTGCAGAACTGTCCACTTGAGAGACGTGGTATGGGCAGAGGTTTGTGCTGGTCTTCAGGGGGAGTTTCCCATCTTGCTGGGACTGAGGCAAGCATCACTGAGAAAGACAGTCCCACCAGAGTGCAGGGGAATGGGGTTCAGTGTAAATAAGTTAGGCAGCCTTCCAGCATTTGGCTCTGTGTTTATACTGAAGGGAAAGGTTGGGAAATGGTCCTGGCCAGTTTCTTCATCCTGGAGAGGCATCCATGTGAACTCTGCCTCTCATGGACGTGGCTTGAGAAGTGGAATTCTCTTCCCTACTGTGTACCTCATTCTTCGTTCTTCAAGTAGCTATTTTCATGCTGTCTGCCCCTGGGCTGTTTGCCTGCCTTCTCTCCAGATTGCAAGGCAGTTCCCTCTTGGCTCTATCTCAGCCAAGCACCTTGACCTTTAGAACTCCAGGTTTTAAGCACCACTGGCTCAAAAAAGTCAAGAAATTCAGTCCCTCTTATTTTTCTAAGACAATACCTGTGGGGAAGCATTCTCCTTGTACATACTCCTTGTGTACATTCTCTGCACTTCTCACCTTCAGTGTGGCCTCTTCTCTCCCTTTAGTTGTGGAATTTGTTCTGTCAGTCTTCAGGTCAATTTCTGTATTTAGGGTCATTTGATAGTTATCTAGTTGTATTTATGGGACCAGGAAGTCTTAGGGTCCTTCTACTCTGTTGCCATCTTCCCTCCAACCTCCAATTTACATTCACCTTAATGTGTGTGTGTGTGTGTGTGTGTGTACACGTGTATACACATGTGGTGTATACACACACACGTGTATACATGTGTATACCCATGTATACACACAATATACATGTATATAACTATATATGTAAAAACACGTGTATATGTGCATACAATTTAAGTTCGCTATGGTAGTTGTGTATGAATATATATTTAGATACACTGTGTATGTGTATCAGTATAAATTATTATAAGTGTTACAGATATTTCTTATACATGGTGAATTCTTTGTTCTCTGCTAATCCCCTTAAAACAATTTGTCTCCACACACTAAGATAGCCATTCATTTTTATCAAAGGCTCTTCAGTATAGTTTTAGCATGGTAAAGATGAGCAAAAATGATCTCAATGTCCAATGACAAATAGTTGTTAAATATGGCAAAGACTACAGCTCTATTATCAAATACTCTGAAAAATACTAAGCATTATATATGCATGTTTCATTACTATAGTAATAAGTAAAACAGTAATATTATAAAGCAATACACACATATAATATGGACTAAAATAAACACTTCTTATAAACAAAATAAATACTACTCATATATTAACATTTCAATTTAGCTAAGAACTATAACTTTTTTAGATAACTTTGTTAGTTTTCACAGCTTCTGTTGACAACCGTCACTTACAAAAACAAAATCAGCTCTAAATGTACACACACATGCACATTCAAAACGGCAAGACAGTTAATTTTTTTTCAGATAATTTTATACTTACAATTTTTCTCTAGTTTGAATGCTTAGATAAGAAAAATTTATTCCTACGACAGAAGGTTGCCTTGCTTTCTTTCAATAAGTAGAAGATACAGCTCTCCAAATAGGAGAGGCGGTCCTGCTTTAAGGGAATTTTACTTAATTTTTATCAGATTTTGAATGTTGATGATTACACCAGTTAGACAAAACAGTAGCTAGAATTCTTGCAAGTGGAAATTGTGTCCCTTTAAGGCTTAATATGCAAGATTAGAAATGAATATCTGTCTTTTCTGGCATGTAGTGTAGTGATGCTTTATTATAACAAGAATTGCAGCCTCAGGTTAAACGAGTAAGGTAAGAAAAGTGAACTTGTTTTCTGGAGAAGACACCACATTATATTATTCAGTGTTGGAGGGCTTCAGTGAAAGACTCATTAAATGTGAGAAACAAAGATGCCATGTGCATTTTGAAGTTGTATCATGTGTCACTAAAGGAAAATAGAAATTTGTATATAAATTGTGATGAGTTCAGGGCAAAGTAAATGTAATTCTTAAGTATAATATTTCATACCGTTCACACTTCCAGGAAATTATCAACCTGCTTGTATGTGCATTTTCATCATCTCCTATACACACAAGTATATATTAAAATATTTTTAGTCCTAAAAATCTTAGAATTTTTATGGTCAGCAGGTTTAAGACAAATTTGTAAAGTAGAACTTCAAGGTGGAATAAGGAAATGAAATTTTGATGTTGGAATTATATTAGCAATTTAAAAATTAACTTTTCCTTTTCTGCAGTTTGTGAACTATAACTTTATATTTTTAGAGAGATGATGCTTATTAGAAATAATCATTTTGCAATTTGATTTATTAAAGTTATCACCCTAATTCCATAATCCATTTGGAGTAAGGAGAGGTCAGAGAAAGGTATTAAACATGTCATCATCACATTAGTTTAAGGTGCTAAGGATAGAGGTAGTTCATATAATATGGGCAGCTTTACTCAGTTCTGACTGTTGAAGTTTCTCCAGAACTAGCTTAAATCTCAAATATGTGGTAATTTTGCTAAAGTAGGGTGTATGTTTTGTGGAGATACAGACTTTCTGAAACCCAGATAGGTGAGGAGCATAAGAGTGTATTTTATATTGTTTTTGTTTTGTTTTGTTTTGTTTTGTTTTTTTGGTTTTGTTTTTTTCCTACATCTGTATTGAGAAATAACTGACTTGTATCATTGTGTAATTTCAGCTGTACGATGTGTTGATTTGATACTTGTATATCAAATGATGACCAGTTGAGCATTAAAACCTAATAAGTACCATATTGCATTAATTACCATTAATTTTTTGTAGTGAGAATATTTAAAATTTCCTCAGCGATTTTCAAACATATAGTTCGTTATTACTAGCTATAATCACTATGCTATACATAAGGTCCCCAGAACTTATTAATCTTATAGCTAGAAGTTTGTGTTCCTTGACCAACATCTTCTATTTCCCTCCCTCCCTTCACCCTGGTAACCACCATTTTAGTTTATTTCTGTGTGTTTGGCTTTTTTAGAATCACATATAGGTAACATCATATAGACATCTTTCTCTGTCTGATTTACCTCAGCATAATGCTCAGGTTCCATTCATGCTGTGCAAAATGACAGGACTTCCTTCTTTCTCATGGCTGAATAATGTCCACATCTGTACACCACATCTTGAATCATTCATTGACAATTATGTTATTTCCACATCTTGGCTGTCATGAATAATGCTGCAAGAATCATAGGAATGCAGATATCTTTGAGATCCAATTTTCACTTCCTTTGATTGGATACCCAGAAGCAGGATTACTGGATCATATGTTGGTTCCATTTTTACTTTTTTGAGGAACCTCCTTTATTTATTTGAGGAAACTCTCAACTATTTTCCATGTGGTTGCAGTTACTTATGTTCCCACCAATAGTGCACAAAGATTCTTTTTTCTCCATAGCTTCACCAACACTTGTCTCCTATGTTTTTGATGATAGCCATTCTAACAGGTATGACTAGCTCATTGGGGTTTTGATTTGCATTTCCCTAATGATTAGTGATATTGAGCATCTTTTCAGGTACCCACCCATTGGCCATTTGGAGATTTTCTGTGAAAAAAATGTCTATTCAGTTCTTTTTATAGGTTGTTTGCTATTTTGCTATTAAGTTGTGGGACTTCATTATATACCTTGGATATTAACCCCTTATTGGACGCATGGTTTGCAGTTTTTTGTTTTTTTTTCCTTATTCCACAGGTGGCCTTTTCATCTTGTTGGTTTTCATGATTGTGGGGAAACATTTAAATGACAATTTTTTTTTTTTAAAGAAAAGATGGTTGTTAATCACTTTAAAGTGTATGGTATGTATTTTTAATTTTTTAAAAAAGTTACCTAGTTTGTCATAATTTTTCCTTAGAACATAACTTACATTTTATTACTCTGACTACAGTTTATCTCTTACTATAAAACTGAAGATATTGCCGAGTGCCTGTGTAAGCTGTGGTCAGTTTCCCATTATTGATCTCTTACATTATAATGACTCCTTTGTTACAATTAATGAATTACTAAAGTTGTTGTTATTAGATAATGTCCATTGTTCAAATTCTTTTAGCTCATATTTCCTACCTTTATATCATTCCAGGATCCCAACCAGGCTGGTACTTCATTATATATCACCGTCATTTTTCTGTCAGCTCCTCTTGGCTGTGACAAATTCTCAGACTGTGTGTATGTGTGTGTAATTTTATTAATTTATCTGAAAAGTACTAGTCAAGTACTTCATAGAATGTTTCTTGATTATTTTCTATAGGATATTTGCCTCTTTTTTGGGGAGTTATCAACAAGAATTTATATATTATTTTAATACATTGAGTTATAATCAAATAATAGTATATTTATTTAGGTGCTCAAGTCAGTCCACCTTTGGCTGTTGGAAGCTCTTTCAGTTTACTCCTGTGTTACTTTGTCATATCCCTATCATGTAGATCACTACTTTTACTTCAGCACTTTATTTTTTGACAGCACAAAGCGATCTTGGCTAATTTGTGTATTATTTGCCCCAGTCTTAGAATCATCCAGTTCTCCAAAGAACTCTGGTTCCTTTAATTAGAGAATTATGTGAGAAACTCTAGGCTCTAGGTATGCTCACTACTACTGGGATGTAAGCTTTCTAAGTAGAGAGAATAGGGAAATATTTGTTTACCAACATGTGTTTAATGCACAGTAATTGAGATTTTTGTACGTACTAATTTCTATCTAAAACTCAATTTGAATTCTTACTGTTATCTCCTACTCTGAACTCTTGGTCAGCAAATGGATGATCAAACACTCTTCCCTGAGCCCTTGGTAACTACCATTAACCACTGTAACCTACTCAACAAGTAAAAAAACCTGACTTGTACCATCTGCTATACATTTAATTGTCCATTATATATATATATATATTTATTTTATGGTTTCAGACTTATTAACCCCTCTCTCCATAGAAAAGGGCTTTATCCACTAGAGTATGGTGCTTACTTATAATTTCTTTTGAGTCCTATAGATTTTTGTCCTTTGATATTACAGATTTCACTCATTTATAAAGTAACTTAGGTCAGTAACTTTCCCTGTCTCACCCCCACACCCTTCAGTAAAGTTGTTTCATATACCTGTAATAAAGATAAGTTGTATTATCTCTTTCTATACTCTACCCCAGAATTCATGGACCACCTAAATGATTTTTCAAGATATTTATTCTTAAATTTATTATCTGTGCTGCTAATGTTTCAACAAATAAAAAAAAAAGGAAGCCTTAGTGTACAGCAAACTAAAGAAAATACATAATAAATTGCAGTAAAAATTAGTAAAATTGAAAATGGTAAAATACAATCAATAAAACCAAGAGTTTTTCTTTTTTTGAAAGATCAGTAAAAATTGACCTCTAGTCAGTCTAACCAAAAAAAAAAAAAAAAGTTTCATATTACCAGAAAAGAAATAGAAGTCATTAATACTGATCCCACAGACATCAAAATGGTAATAAAGGAAACCATGAAAAATTCTATTCCCGTAAATTTAATATTTTGTATGTAATGGACAAATTACTTGAAAGACACATGCTATCAAAACTCACAAAAGGAGAAATAGGTAAACTGAATAGTTTTATTAATTAGATATTCATTATCTTTAATAACCTTCCAAAAAAGAAAACAGCCAGCCTAGATGGTTTTACTCATGCATTCTACCAAATATTAATATATATATATATATATATATATATATAGTAGTTCTCAATCTTTCAGAAAATAGAAATAGAGAGAATACTTCCTGACTCATTATATGAGGCCATTATTACCCTAACACCAAAACTAGATAAAGACATCACAAGAAAAGAAAACTATAGACAAATATTTCTCATGAGGAAAATACTCAAGAAAATATTAGTAAATTGAATCCAAGAAGGTATAAAATTTTCAAAAACTTGTTTCAGTGTTTAAAAATTCTGTCCTTGTATGTGCCTCCAGTTTTATCAGAGTATTTCATTTCTTCCATAAATATATGGAATCTTTCCTTTATGAAAACGTCAATCTTCTGTGAGCTAACTTGGCTATAATTCCACCCTCATGCTGCCACATTGTCAAACAACTCAGCCCAGGACTGAGCACCATTTTCTAAAAGTTTGTTTTCTAACAGAAGTCCTCTTGTAAACTGTGTAGAAAAACCTGGAATTATGAGACAACCACTACCAACTCACTATCTTTGACTCCTCAAATTATACTAATATTCTAACTTTTGGAATTTGAGACTGACTACTCTTTCATAAGATTTGGCATTATGCAAGACAGATTCATTGTTTTATCTCATTTCTCCCCTTTGCTGCTGCTTCTTTTTCATGCCTACTACTGTCTTGATATATCTTGAAGCCAAGACCTTAAATATGATGCCATCCTATTTTACTAAGGTTATCCAAAACAGCAATTTAATGTACTATTCTAGAATTTTTCCTTTTTAAGGATTATTTCTAAATTTATCAGCCTGTGGCTTTCTAAAATTATATTTATTTCATTAAAAAATATGTACATCAGCCATTTTTAGTTTCCTGACATTTATCCCTGGTCCTCTCGACCAGGGATAGAGACCGTGGTCTCTATTATTTCAGAGTTTTGATGATCACATCAAAAAGTCTTGTTTTTGGCCTTTTGAATTAATGGTTCTTATGAAATATTTTGTTACAATAAACAACATAGAAATTTCTACTTCTATATTTACTCTTTCAAGTATATTCAATACTACTGTTAGATTTATATCATAGATGTCTCTTAATTTTGGAAAATTAATCTTTGCAGCCATAATTCTGTTTTCCAGGTTGAAGTATCTGGGCTTCTACCCAAAAAAATACATAATTTTGGTTATTTAAATATATAAAATGTTATTTTTTTCCAATGTATCACATGCTTGTTTGCACATGCAACAGCACCAACCTGGCCCTGCATCAGGCTCAGCAGGGGGTCTGCCTGGAGATTCGCTCTCCCTCTGCCCCTCCTTCACATACTCTCTGTCTTTCTCAAATAAATCTTTAAAAAAAAAAAAAAAGAAAAAACAAAACAAAAGCAAAACAAAAAGCAAAATACCACCACCAATCTGATTTGGTTGACTTGCATTTAATAGACTATTTTGAGAAATTTAAAGAATCCTCTTGCACAAGACACCTCTTGTTCAGTTAGTCTCCTGCTAATTTTACTGAAGAGGTCAATTGTTCCCTATTTAATGAACCCAGCTTCTAGCACTTTGAACACTAGAAGCTTCATGTTCTTTCCTGAATGCTGGCCTGCCTGGTTGTGCAACACACTGCTGCCATGCCAACAGACCAGCAAACCTCTATTTTCAACTGACAACAGGCACACATCTCCTATTGATTTTTGCCCAGAGCTTTTTCTGTTCTTTTGATATTCAACATACAATGTAAACAATTAGAAAGTAATATAACAGTTAAGAATTATACCCCTTCTTAATCTTTCCAAACTTGTTCTAGAGTGAATGCACAGAAAATTTTCTGTCTTAATATTTATAATTTCAAACTCTTTACTGTTGCGTAATTATTCCTGGGAGGTGCAGTGTGTGAGCTGTTTACATGAGATGAATGGAACCATGAATGTATAAGTACATGCTCCATTACACTTATAGTATATTGCTTCTTAATTTACCTCTTGCTTTGGGCCATGCAGAAGATTATTTGGGCTATTTTTAAAGAGCTGTTCCAAAGTCTGTAGATTCATCTCCCACAGGTCCTTTTTATTCTGTGATTTGAAAATCATTTGGTGGGCAGAAATTTCACCATGCATTTGTCAGATAAATTTCCCACTTGTATTTGGCTTATGGCAGTATGGTTGTTTTCAGAAGAAGAAAGCATAAAGCCCATGACTTACTGTAATGGGGCAGGAAATTGTAGAGCTAGAAGACAAAGAATATAATTACATTTTTATGAGCAACCATGTAAATATATTACTAAAAATGTCCTTTTAAATAGCGTAGTCAAACAGAGAAAGAAGAAAAAGCATCAGAAGCCAGACTGAAAATCCTCTTATCTGACTTCTAGACTGCTTTAATAAATTGAAAGCGTCAACTTTATGCATCTGCCTAAAATGAACCCAATTAAGGATATCATTACTCAGAATCTTACTAGCAAAAAAATTAAAAACTTATGAAGCTTGAAAAATGTTGCTTTTGAATAAAATATTTTGGAAGAAAACAAGGTTTGATATGCCAAAATTAGTGTATTTGTCAATGAAGTCCTCTTAAAAAAACAACTCAAAATTATCAGTATTTTCTGTGAAAATGGGAGAAATCCAGGAGTTCTGATTCTCCTCATATAGAAAGTCATTAATATAATCAAAATTTAAGACACCACTTGAATTCAAAAATTAGAAGGTAACACTAAGTAACCTGAAATTTTCACAAATTAATTGTATGTGTTTGGGAAAGCTTTTTAAGATTCATGTTTCTGGTACATAATCTGTAAAACAAAGTAGATAGAATATTCAGAAGACCAGTCTTGAAACTTCTGAATGTTGTTTCTTCTGTTAACAAGCATATTACCTATAAAACAGAAGAACAATGGGATTTTTTTCTCCAGTTAACTAACTTCAAGTAAATGCATTGCATAGAAAACAAGTGATTTAGTGCTTACTCTTATTATAATTAAATTACTTAGATTAGTTGTTCATTTGATTGGGAAAATGCCTCCATAAACCTCTTAGGGAATGTTTCCAAATTCCCAGAGGCATATGCTCCCTGCTCTTTTCTACACTTAAGAATCCTGGAGATTCTCTTGAGGAAGTTCATGGGGAACAAAGCTGAGGAAGCAGTTGATGGTATAGTATAGCAGACAGAGCATTAAACATATGTAGCTTGCTCCTTGCCACAACTCTTTGAGGTTTGTATTGCTTTTTCTATGTTAGGAGCTTATACAACGTCAATAAGTTAGTAAACCTCAGATGGCAATTTGACTATTCTGCATGATCTAAGTGCTTAGATGCCAGATTTTTGTAAAGATCTGTATTAGAATTCCTCCTTTGCAGCTTATTAGGTGTCTAGCCTTGGAGAAGCTACTAATAACTGTAATACAGGCCTGAACTCTCATGTGTGTCCGTAATAAATTAACTTTCCTGCTTGTAGTCAAAGCACATGGGCAATCAAATTACATCCAAAGGTTTTGAGTATGGAATGAGAGCAAGGGAGTTTAATGATTTAAATATTCAACCATTTCAAGCTAATTCTGTCCTGTAGCAACCCTATCACTTGTTATGTCTTGAACATGGCAGCACAGATCTCTTTAAGTTCCCTCTGAAATCTGTTGGAAGGAATTGCATTTATATTAAATATTTGTGTATGGATAGATCTACACACATATCTATCTATCTATATCTATCTATTTATCTATTTATCTATCTATCATCTATCATTTATATCTATATCACATGAAATTTTGGTAATACAAGCAACACAAAACTTTCCAAAATCTTTTCTGATGCTATTGATATGTAAATGTCTATGAAAACAAAGCTCAAAAGAAATTTTTAAGGGGAAGTGTCAAGAGATTTGATCTCACCATTGAAGAGTAAAATACTCCTATTCTGTCAGCCATACATGAAACAAAGATCTTGTATTAGGGGCATTGGTATTCTTAATACTGGATGACTTCAAATCTGTTTCCCTGGGAAATAAATTAGATAGTACACATATTCATTTCTCTTATTCTTTAGACAATACCTCCTTACTATTTATTCTGTATTTCTTTCATACATGAATATATAGGCTTTTCTTTTTACCTCAAATATTAATATAGTGATATAAATGATATTGATGAACATTAATATGTATTGATTATCTCCAACTTTATTTCACTTAGCACTTTACAATCTTTCAACCAATTTTATTCTTCACAGAATAAAATCAATCCCTAACATGGCCTGCAAAGCCTTGAATAATATAGCCATATTTTACGTTTCTCCAGGCTCATGTTCAATCACTCTAACCATAAAAGGCTTTTTACAGTTTCTTGGAAGTTTTTATATCTTTCCTGCCTCTGGCCTTTGAACACACTATCCTCTTACTGGAACACTTCTATTTCCACTTGGTTTTGTAGCTAAATCCTATTCGTCTTTTAGTGCATACTTCATTATTTCTCTAGTAAAGCTAAACTCAGACATATAATCTCATGTAATATACTATATTAACATACAGTGCTTAGTCTTTGTTAGAACAGAGTTTTCTGATACCCACAATGACTCACACATAATGTTTTTTAATAAAAGAATTAATGAATAAATGATTCTTCTACGTTTTTATTTGATTCTAAACTCATTTTAGAATAATACATTCCCCCAAAAATCTAGATAAAATAACATCAGGTATAAGCCCTGTTGCAAAAATTACTTGATGTCTTTCAAATGATTTTCACATTAATATTTTTAAAATACAGATTTCAGTATTTTGCTCTATTTATCAGTAACAGGCACACCACACAGTAAATCTACTTAGATACATAAATACTGACATTAAAATTTAGTAGGTTTCAAAAATTGTTTTTTTTCATCCACCTTTTTCTCTTGACATTTTAGCTCCTTAAGCTCCTGGAACATCTCCAGTTCTTTCTATACTTCACAAAATTCAGCACTGAAATTGTCATACCCCTTATTATATCATCTTTATTGTTCACATGGACAGAGTGCTTACTTAGCACCAGACAATCTTCACAACAATTCTGAGATAGCTACAGATACTATCATCATTTATAAAAACTAGTAACCTTAGTATCTAAAGTCACTTCTTTATGTAGGAAATGTTAGGGGAAGAATTGAACCCAGAAAGCTTGTCAATAGATACTTTTCTATAATAGGTGTTCAACGAACATGTGTTTTCTTGGTTTAAGTTTGCTTGAGCAGCTAGTAATCTCTGTGTATTCATGATACATTGGCATTAATGGACTCAAAGGCAGGAGACCTATCTTGGAATAGATACTGGACAGACTTTTAGTAGGTATGCTTTTAGGTATGCCCTAGAGAGAGGTTACCAGTGCTAGTCAATATAGTTATCAATAAATGAATGCTTTGTGATAATCATGTTCCTTTCTGAGTCTATGTCTTTTCCTTGTGACAATGCCATTCATTTTTTTTTTATTAACCTATAATTTATTATTTACCCCAGGGGTACAGATCTGTGAATCATCAGGCTTACATAATTTACAGCACTCACCATAGCATATACCCTCCCCAATGTCCATAATGCAGCCACCCTATCCCTACTCCCCCAGCCCCCAGCAACTCTCAGTTTGTTTCATGAGATTAAGAGTCCGTATGTTTTGTCTCCCTTCTGATCCCATACTGTTTCATTTTTTCCCTCCCTACACCCCCCACGATGCCCCACCCTGCCTCTCAAATTCCTCATGTCAGGGAGTCATATGATAATTGTCATTCTCTGATTGACTTATTTCACTCAGCATAATACCCTCTAGTTCCATCCAGGTCATTGCAAATGGCAAGACTTCATTTCTTTGATGGATTCATAGTATTCCATCGTATATATATACACCACATCTTCTTTATCCATTCATCTGTTGATGGACATCTAGGTTCTTTTCATAGTTTGGCTATTGTGGACATTGCTGCTATAAACGTTCAGACACACATGCCCCTTCGGATCACTACACTTGTATCTTTGGGGTAAATACCCAGTAGTGCTATTGCTGGGTGGTAGGGTAGCTCTATTTTCAACTTTCTGAGGAACCTCCATGCTGCTTTCCAGACTGGCTGCACCAGCTTGCATTCTCAACAGCGCAGGATAGTTCCCCTTTCTCTGCATCCTCACCAACATCTGTCATTTCCTGACTTGTTAATTTTAGCCATTCTGACTGGAGTGAGGTGGTATCTCACTGTGATTTTGATTTGCATTTCCCTGATGCCGAATGATACTGAGCACTCTTTCGTCTGTCTGTTGGCCATTTGGATGTCTTCTTTGGAAAACTGTCTGTTCATGTATCTGGCCATTTCTTGATTGGATTATTTGTTCTTTGTGTGTTGAGTTTGATAAGTTCTTTACAGATTTTGAATACTAGCCCTTTATCTGATATGTCATTTGCGGATATCTTCTTCCATTCTCTCAGTTGCTTTTGGTTTTGTTGACTCTTTGCTGTGCAAAAGCTTTTGATCTTGATGAAGTCCCAATACTTCATTTTCCCCCTGCTTCCCTTGCCTTTGGTGATGTTTCTATGAAGAGGCTGCTGCCTGGGTTCCCCTCAAGGATTTTGACGGTTTCCTGTTTCACACTGAGTTCTTCCATTCATTTTGAGTCTATTTTTGTATGTAGTGTAAGGAAATGGTCCAGTTTCATTCTTCTGCATGTGGCTGTCCAATTTTCTCAACACCATTTGTTGAAGAGACTATCTTTTTTCTATAGGGCATTCTTTCCAGATTTGCCAAAGATTAGTTGACCATAGAGTTTAGGGTCCTTTTCTGGGCTCTCTACTCTGTTCCATTAATCTATGTGTCTTCTTTGTGCCAGTACCATACTGTCTTAATGATGACAGCTTTATAATAGAGCTTAAATTCTGGAATTGTGATGCCACCAGCTTTGATTTTCTTTTTCAACATTCCTCTAGCTATTCGGGGTCTTTTCTGGTTCCATATAAATTTTACGATTATCTGTTCCATATCTTTGTAAAAAAAAAAAAAAGATGGTATCTTGATAGGGATTGCATTAAATGTGTAGATTGCTTTAGGTAGCATAGACATTTTCACAATATTTGTTCTTCCAATCCATGAGCATGGGATGTTTTTCCATTTCTTCATCAATTTCCTTCATGAGTACTTTATAGTTTTCTGAGTATAGATTCTTTGCCTCTTTAGTTAGGTTTATTCCTAGGTATCTTACAGTTTTGGGTGCAATAGTAAATGGTATTGACTCCTTCATTTCTCTTTCTTCTGTCTTGTTGATGTATAGAAATGCAACTGATTTCTGTGCATTGATTTTATATCCTAACACTTTACTGAATTCCTGTATGAGTTCTAGCTGTTTGGGGGTGGACTTTTTTGGGTTTTTCACATAGAGTATCATATCATCTACAAGAGTGAGAGTTTGACTTCTTTGCTGATTCAGATGCATTTTATTTCTTTTTGTTCCCTGATAGCTGAAGCTAGGACTTCTAGTACTATGTTGAATAACAGTGGTGATAGTGAACAGCCCTGCTGTGTTCCTAACCTTAGGGGAAAAGCTCTCAGTTTTTCCTCATTGAGAATGATATTTGCTGTGGGTTTTTCATAGATGGCTTTGATGATATTGAGGTATGTACCCTCTATCCCTACACTTTGAAGAGTTTTGATCAAGAAAGGAAGTTGAAATTTGTCAAATGCTTTTTCAGCATCTATTGAGAGTATCATGTGGTTCTTCTTTCTTTTATTAATGAATTGTATCACATTGATGAGCAGATGTTGAACCAACTTTGCAGCCCTGGAATAAAGCCCACTTGGTCATGGTGAATAATCCTTTTAATATACTATTGGATCTTATTGACTAGTATTTTGGTGAGAATTTTTGCATCCATATTCAACAAGGATATTGGTCTGTAATTCTTTTTGATGGAGTCTTTGGTTTGGGGATCAAGGTAATGCTGGCCTCATAAAATGAGTTTGGAAGTTTTCCTTCCATTTGTATTTTTTTGGAACAATTTCAAGAGAATAGGTATTAATCTTCTTTAAATGTTTGGTAGAATTCCCCTGAGAAGCCATCTTGCCCTAAGCTGTTGTTTATTGGGAGATTTTTGATGACTGCTTCAATCTCGTTACTGGTTATGGGTCTGTTTAGGTTTTCTATTTCTTCCTGGTTTAGTTGTGGTAGTTTATATGTTTCTAGGAATGCATCCATTTCTTCCAGATTGTCAAATTTGCTGGCGTATAGTTGCTCATAATATGTTCTTATAAGTGTTTATATTTCTTTGGTGTTGGCTGTGATCTCTCCTCTTTCATTCATGATTCTATCGATTTGGGTGCTTTCTCTTTTCTTTTTGATAAGTCTGGCCAGGGGTTTATCAATCTTATTAATTCTTTCAAAGAACCAGCTCCTAGTTTCATTGATTTCTTCTACTGTTCTTTTGGTGTCTATTTCATTGATTTCTGCTCCAATCTTTATGATTTCTCTTCTCCTGCTGGGTTTAGGCTTTCTTTGCTGTTCTTTCTTCACCTCCTTTAGATGTACAGTTAGGTTGTGTATTTGAGACCTTTCTTGTTTCTTGAAAAAGGCTTGTAATGCTGCGTATTTTCCTTTCAGGACTGCCTTTGCTCTGTCCCAAAGATTTTGAACAGTTGTGTTTTCATTTTCATTTGTTTCCATGATTTTTTAGAAGTCTTCTTTAATTTCTTGGTTGGCCCCTTCATTCTTAAGTAGGATGCTCTTTAGCCTCCATGTATTTGAAGTTCTTTCCAAGTTTCCTCTTGTGATTGAGTTCTAGTTTCAGAGCATTGTGATCTGAAAATATGAAGGGAATGATCCCAATCTTTTGGTACCAGTTGAGACCTGATTTGTGACCTAGGATGTGATCTATTCTGGCGAATGTTCCATGTGCACTAATGAAGAATGTGTATTCTGTCGTGTTGGGATGGAATGTTCTAAATATGTCTGTGATGTCCATCTCATCCAATATGTCATTTAAAGCCTTTATTTCCTTGTTGATCTTTTGCTTATCTGATCTGTCCATTTCAATGAGGGGGGGTTTTAAAGTCCCCTACTATTATTGTATTATTGTTGAGGTGTTTCTTTGATTTTGTTATTAATTGGTTTATATAATTGTCTGCTCCCATGTTAGAGGCATACATATTTAAATTGGATCTTCTTTTTGGACAGACCCTTTAGTATAATATAGTGTCCTTCCTCATCTCTTATTATCATCTTTGGCTTAAAATCTAATTTATCTGATATAAGGATTACCACCCCAGGTTTCTTTTGATGTCCTTTAGTGGTAAATTGCTTTCCATCCCTTCACTTTCAATTGGGAGGTGTCTTTGGGTCTAAAATGAGTTTTGTGCAGACAGCATATCAGTAGGTCTTTTTTTTTTTTTTAATTCCATTCTGATAACCTGTGTCTTTAGATTGGGGCATTTAGTCCATTTACATTCAGGGTAAATATTGAAAGACATGAATTTAGTGCCATTTTATTGCCTGTAAGGTGACTGTTACTGTATACTGTCTCTGTTCCCTTCTGTTCTGTTACTTTTAGGCTCTATTTTTGTTGAGAGGACCCCTTTCAATATTTCCTGTAGGGTTGGCTTGATGTTTGCAAGTTCTTTTAATTTTTGTTTGTCCTGGAAGCTTTTTAACTCTCCTTCTATTTTCAATGACAGCCTAGTTGGATATAGTATTCTTGGCTGCATGTTTTTCTCATTCAGTACTCTGAATATATCATGCCAGCTCTTTCTGGCCTGCCAGGTCTCTGTGGATATGTCTGCTGGCAATCTAATATTTATATCATTTTATGTTATAGAGCACTTATCCCTAACTGCTTTCAGTATTTTCTCTTTGTCACTAAGACTTGTAAGTCTTACTATTAGAAAATGGGATGTGGACCTATTTTTACTGATTTTGTGGGGTGTCCTCTGTGCCTCTGGGATTTTGATGCTTGTTCCTTTCACCAAATTAGGGAAATTCTCTACTATAATTTGCTCCAATATACCTTCTGCCCTTCTCTCTCTTTCTTATTCCTCTGGGATCCCAATTATTCTAATATTGTTTCATCTTATGTTATCCCTTATCTCTCAAATTCTCCCCTCGTGGTCCCAGTAGTTGTTTGTCTCTCTGTTGTTCAGCTTCTTTATTCTCCATCATTTGGCCTTCTATATCACTAATTCTCTCTTCTGCCTCATTTATCCTAGTAGCAAGAGCCTCCATTTTTTTATTACACATCATTAATAGCTTTTTTTATTTCAACTTGATTAGATTTTAGTTCTTTTATTTCTCCAGAAAGGGATTTTATTTCTCCAGAAAGGGGTTCTATTTCTCCAGAAAGGATTTATCTTCCATGTCTTTTTTGAGTCCAGCTAGCACCTTGATAATCATCCTTCTGAACTCTAGTTCTGACATATTACTAATGTCTGTATTGATTAGGCCCCTAGCCATTTGTACCACCTCTTGTTCTTTTTTTGTGGTGAGTTTTTTCACCTTGTTAATTTATCCAGATAAGAATAGATGAATGAGAGAACAAAATACTAAAAGGGTAACCACAACCCCAGAAAAATATACATGAATGAAATCGTAAGAGACCCAAAACTGGGGGCAGATGAAAAGGGGGAAAAAAAAAGAGAAAATATATATAAATATTAGACTCATGAATAGAACAGAACCACTTGGTTTGAACCACAGAAACTCTTGGTTTGGGGTATATTTTGGTCTTTTGGAAGAAACTGCCTCCTAAAATTTTAAAGAAAGAAAAACTTATATATATACAAAAATAAGGATAAACATGATGAAGGGATGGAATATGACTATAAAGATGAAAATTTTAAAAAGTTTCTAAAAAAGGAATTGGTATGATAAGAAGTATGTTTAAAAAAAAGAGGAAAGAATGTGATCAGGCTGGTGTCTAGAACAAAGTCATACACTAGATTTAGGGTATATTTTGACCTATTAGAAGAAATTGTACCCCAAATTTTTAAAGAAAAAAAAAAGCCCTATATGTATACAAGAAAGAAGGTTAAATAAAATGAAGGGATAGAATATGATTGTAACAATGAAAATTTAAAAAAAAGATTTTTTAAAAAGGTTTTGATAAGATAAAATAGTTAAAAAAAAACTTTAAAATAAGAAAGGAAAATTTTAAAAAAATAGAATAAGAAAAAAAATTGAAACATTTAACTTTGAAAGACTAAAGGATCATGGAGAAAAAGCCATGAATTCTATGTGTTGCTTTCCCCTAGTTTTGGAGTTCTGCAGTTCTCATTAATTGGTGGACTTGGTGTTGGCTGGATGGTCTTGCTGATCTTCTTTGGGAGGAGCCTGTTGCAATGATTCTCAAATGCCTTTGCCCAAGGCAGAATTGCACTACCCTTGCCAGCGGCCAGGCTAAGTAATCTTCTCAGTTTTGCTATTGGTAGCTTTTATTCCCTGAATGCTTTCTGTACAGCTTTGGAGGACAGGAGTGAAGATGGTGGCTTCCCAATCTCCAACCCAGAGCAGCCAAGAGCTCAGGGCCCCAGTCCTCACTGTGTCATCAGAGAAAAGCAGTCAATCCCTCCCATCTTCCTGGTCTCGGGCTGCACTGAGAGCTGATCTGGCCTGTGATGGAGCATTTCTGTCTCCGGCGCACAGCCCCAGTTGAAGTCTCCAAACCCATCAGATTCCTGCCACACACTCCCACACTGGCCCTCTTGGAGAAGAAAGGAGGGGCTCTCTCTGGATCTGCAACTTGTGGGGTCCTTGCTCCAAGAACAGTGGCCTGACGGTGCCTTGGATCACAGTTTAAGGTAATCTCGAGCTAAGAGCCCACTCCTTGCTTCTGTCTCTGAGGCCAGGTTCCCTGGTCCAATACCTGGGAATTCTGCCACCCTCAGATTCCCTTGGTCTTTTTGTGTCCCTGTGGCAGACGACACTGCCCCCATGAGGACTCCACCCTCTACTTAGCCTCTGGAGTGACATCCCTCAATGGAGCAGACTTCTAAAAGTTCCAATTTTCTGCTCTGCTGCCCTCTCATTTGCTGGGAGCCAGACCCTCCCACCAAGGTTTATCTTCTCATCACTTCAGATTCACTTCTCTGCACATCCTACCTTCCGGGAAGTGGTTGATTTTCTGTTCCTAGAATTGCTGCTCTTCTCTTCTAGCTCCTGAATCATTACAGAAATATTTTGGAAATAAGGCATACTAATTGCCTAAATCCATTCAGATGTACCTTCTTTCAGTCCTCTCAAGTCTATTGTGTCTGCATTTTTCCATGTGATTCCAGCAGTCAGCATAGCTCTTGGAACCTAACTCATGACAATGCCATTCTTAGCAGCTTACTCAGATAACTAACATGCAAGTCAGTTAACAGTGTATGTGTCAGCATTTCTTATGAAATTTAATATATTTTCTGCTTATAGTAGTAATTTTATTGACAAAATTTATATCTTTTGTTAACTAATAAATAGTTCAGTTTTGTTAATCACTTAAGGAAATGGTTGTCAACTATGTCAGATATTCTCAAACAGGAAAAAGAACAAGAATTAGTATATTTGCAAAATGACCTCTATTTTATAAGTTTTAAACTGTTAATCAGTAAATAATTTTTTGAGGGTTGCCTGGGTGGCTTAGTAGGTTAAGTGTCTGCCTTTGGCTCAGGTCATGATCCAAGGTCCTGGGATCCACCCCTGAGGTGGGCTCCTTGCTCAGGCAGGAGTCTGCTTCTCCCCCTGCCCCTTCTTCTGTTCCTCCCTCTTCCTGTCCCCATGCTTGTGCATGTGTTTTTTGTGTGTGTGTGCGTGTACCTTGTCTCTCTCACTCTCTCTCAAATAAAATACTTTTAAAAAAGTTATTTGAAAAATATTTAATGTTGCTCTGTATATTAAGATTTCTACATAAATTCAAATAAGTGGCCTTGTGTTCTCTTTCTCTTTTGAAAGAAAACAAGTTTGATTTGAGGATTAACTTTAAGAAAATTAGATATTTTTTCAAAGTTTCAATAAGTGTTTTGGAAACTATATATTAATATCAATGGGATTTTACCTCTTTTTAAAAAAGAACTAAGAGACTTTTACCATTGAAAAGGGATTCATGTTGACCAGGTTGATCTTACATGATTCTTTTTTGGTAATTTGAAATAAGAAATGGAGAAACAAGTGAGTCAACTCAAGTTGGACATTGGAGCAGTAAAGTTAAGTGGTACCAAGCTGCAGTTGGTACTACTGGATGTCAACCTTGAGCAAGCTCTATTTGAGTAAGCAGAAACCAAACACTGAGCAGACTCAATGTGCAAAAGAGAGAATGAAATATTCCTACAATAAGGATTAGAAAATAGAGACAATACACCCCTAGACTTTAGGACAAGATCAACTATCTAAAGATCTTTCCAGATTTGTGATAGCTAACTGTACTTCCTAAAATTGGGTATCTAGAGAGTGCTTTGTATATTTTTAATTAGCTACCTTTGTAATCTGAGCTTATCTGAAAGATACTTAGGCCCTGGAAACCAAATAGTCCTCTATTCAAACAACCTCATTCTAAATGAATTACTGTAGAGTGTATTTTTATATAATCAAATTCCTTTTCATTGTAGTACATAATTTATGCTATATAGATTCAGATCATGGAATATATAACAAAGATAATCTTTCTTAATGCATATTCAGGAATTGGTTATTTGATTTACAGTTTTTCTGTCAAATGAAATTTTTATTTCTAAGCCTTCAATTAAAGAGTCTTCAGATCAAAACAATTACATTAAAAATTTGAGAATGAAGTGTACTGCATAATGAGAAATATTGGTGGTTTTTTTCTAAGTCTATAAGTACCTTTAATAAGTTGTATTATTATATTAAAAACTATAAAAAGGAAATCTGAGTTCCAGTTTATTCTGGCTGAATTCCATGTTAACCTTTACTAGTGTAGCTGATGGCTGTGGTGATCTCAAGATGGTTGGCTTTTAGTGGGTCAGGACCATCATTAAACCCAACTAGAAGTGATTACTCTTCTGAGCTCCAGGCTGGAGTGTGCTCTATCTTGATCCTTCTCAATACTGACTTCCACAGGGGGGAAAAAAAACAAAAAACAAAACAAAACAAAAAAACAAGCAAACAAAAAAAATTAAGCCTAGGGCAATGTAGTCACATGCATCCCATGTACCTCTTTCCACATCACTCTTCTGATACTCAGAACCTGAAAACTCTAGTGTAAAATGGTCCATAATCTAGTTCTAGGACCTACATGGACATGAGTCTCTTTCCCAGTGTGTTTCCTATAGGGTGGACTAAACTTCTAGTGTGTTCAACTCTAAGTTGTGTGGTGGGGGTGGGGTCAAGAGGTGGCCAGAGATGGTTCTTGTCAGACACTGCAGACAAAGCTTGAATAGACAGGTTGATACCCATGAGCAAAAGTCTCCTCATGGTATGAGATTGAACCTGCCATGGATTCAAGAGGAAATTGGCCAAGGGCTAGGAGCTGGCTCTTCCTTAACAACCACATTCACGATTATGAGAATGTTGTACTTGAATCTAGCCTTTCAAGTCATCATGAAGGTATATTTGTCAAGTTTGGAAGCTAAACCTATTTCATTATCTGGTTTATAACTTTTGGGTGTTAGACATACAGTATGTGGACCTCTATTTGTATTATCGCTGTTTAGGTTCTGGTGAATAGATGTTGTGATCTACTGGTCTTACAGCTCTTGAGCTACTGGTCTTGGTGTCACCTGATAAATACTTTTGGGAATACCCAGAGGCAAAGAGGGACAACATCCCCTCCTCTAACCATAAATTAAACCCAGGACTCTGATCCATTATTCTATGATTTTCCTAGAGTACAGTCTCTCTGGTCCAGTCAGCATTTTTTTTTTCTTTAATTGAAAGGGCAAAGGATACCTTTATTTATTGAGGAAAATTTGTTTCCTATTTTTGTCTAAATGGAAGCAAAACCCCTGTAGGGTAGCTCTATGACTTTTTTCCACCCTTTATAATGATATTTATGTTCCTCCAAGAACAGTAGCTAGGGGCAATGTTGTTAAGTCATTTAATGGCTGATGAATTCTGCATTCAAAATGATATATATCCTGATTATAAAACACAAATAATGATAAAAAAGCATGAAAATAATTGTTTTTTCTAAATGTATTTATTTTTAAACCTAACTCTTGGTGGTTCTTTTTTGCTAATTTGTTTCTATATTTTTCCTTTTGAAAATGTCTTATGGCTACATTCACCAAACAAGGAACCTCATGTCTTTATTAAAAACGAAACAAAACAAAAACCTTAAAAAAACAAAAACAACTTTCACTGTGTTAAAAGCTATTTCTTAAGGTTTCTGTGAACATCAAGTTTTTCTTGTTAATCCACACATTGTACATGTCAGTAGCAGTAGACATTGTCTTCCCCTTTCCTATTGATACTCATACAGTTCAGTGCCAATAAATATAATTGTCTTTCAACTCTATCATTACAACAATAATGACAAAAATATCATTTTAAAAGTAAAAATGTTCACTCCACACCAAAGTTTTAGTGTACAGCGTAGAAATATTTTATGAGGTTCCCACATTTAGATATTGGTTATAATGTATATGATTGTATTCTAATTGGTTCTTTCAAGACGTCCTGTCAAAATCATAGTTTAACTTTGACTTTAAAGCTGTTAAATCTTAAACAACTTATGTAATTTATGCTAGAAATTGTAAAATACAAAATAATACACAAATTCAGATTATGAATCACATTTTTTAATAAAGATTATTTATATATATGAGAGAACATGCACATAAGCAGAAAGGAGGAGCAGAGAAAGAAGAGAGAGAGAAGAGGACTCCCTACTGAAAAGGGAGCCTGATGTGGGCTCCATCCCAGGACCCTGGGATCATGACCGGAGCCAAGAGGCTTTAACCCACTGAGCCACCCAGACGCCCCCCCACTTTTCAATTTTAAAAGAATCTTTATTTTAACCAAAATGTTTACTTATACAGTCTGTATTATAAATTTTACTATCTTTATTGGTATTTAAAACAGGAAGTTTTTGGAACATTTTATGGAAAAAATCTACCATCTAAAATAAGGACATATTGATATTTTAACTATTGAACATTATATACAGAAACACAGGAGTTAATTTTAAGGTCTTTATTTAATGTGAAGCAATAAATAGAGAAAAATCTTGTTTGTACCAATAATAATCTTCATATGCTTTTATCAGTATTTTATTGGCAAAAATTTCCAAAAAATCATTGGACTATAAGAGTTTTTTCTTTTTTAAAAGACTTTATTTATTTGAGAGAGAGTGCAAGCAAGCATAAGTGGGGAAAGGAGCTGAGGGAGAGGGAGAAGCAGACTCTCCACTGAGCAAGGAGCCCAGACCGGATGTAGAGCTCTATCCTAGGACCCTGGGATCATGACCTGAACGGAAGGCAGAAGCTTAACCAACTGTGCCACCCAGGTGGCCCTGGACCATAAAGTTCTGAAAGTATTTATAAAAATATTTTATCAGTTTATAAAAGCAAATGATGTAATTTATATTTAATTCATTGAAAATATTTGTAAATATGTATCACCTAAATTCCAGTCTCATCCCTACTCTCATTTTTTCTTTTTGATGCTCAGTGTCCTCATCAGCCTCCTGTGGGCCCTGAATTAGAACTGAAGCACTGTGTCTAGCTGTCTCATTAATTGCCTATGTGATTAAGGTAAGTCATGTCTCTTTGTTATAAGATGAATGTTTTATAAATGAGATGTAATCCTGAAATTAAATCTAAAACCTTCTCTGGAGTCCTATTTCTGAAAGAGTCAAATTTAAGGCTTACACTCTGTTTTCCTGAGAGAATTTTAATACACTATTGGTGAATGCTGATTATTTCAAACTTTTTCAAGAATATACATACAAGATGCACAGTTCTTCATTAAACAAATTCAACAACCTACAGAGTGACTTCCATTTTTTTAATTCCTGAGAGGTTTTTAAGTGAAAATAATGGGTTATGCATGGATGCTTTTTCCACATTAAGTGTAATAATCACCTAATTTTTCTTAAACATTGTTTTGTAGCATATGAAGGAAGCCAGGATATGTCACCCTGAAATGTCTCTTTGACATGAAAATTAGTCTGAACTGAAGACAACTAAGAAGCAAATCCAGGAAAAGCTTTCTCTTTTCTGTTTAAAGGCAGCATATGAAGTTTCCTTTTACTGGAGATAAATCCTTAGCAGGCCAGAGATGGCCAACACACCTGATTCCATTAGTTTCCACCCATATATTTACCTTCCCACAGTTTGCCACCCTTGGAAGGCTAGAACTGCTTTTCTTTGTCCTGTCCTTTTCCTACAAGTTTGTTCTTAGTTGAAGATGCTGTACAAACTACAGTTACAAGCCACTGCTTTGAGTTACTTTTTAAAAATTTCTCCTGGATAGTGTCTGTTGTACATGTTAATAAACTATTTTATTTTGCTGCTTTTTTTTTTTTTAATTATTAACCTTTCTTTTTGTTAGAGTCTAAGCTAAAACCAAAGATGGGTAGAGGTAAAGTCTAGCCTCCTCTACATTACATGTCCATTACAATCCTAGATGTTTTTCTGCAACATTGTTTTATAGCCTAAATGTCTATGAGAATCCTAAGTGTTTTTAGCTTAGATTAGTGTCCATCCATCATGACAATTATTTTGAGTTTAATTTAAACAGCTGGAATCCTTGCAATAAGGAAATTTTCCATTTGTTTGTCCAAGGTAATGCTGAGATCCGGATAATATGTCCATGGGCCTCACTAGGTTCATTGCCTGTTCTTGCAGTAGATATATCATAAATATCTCTATGATGTAACTGAGAAAGTAATATAAAAGATGCAATGAAATCCTTTGGTCATTGGAATTATATCATACACTGTATTTCAAAAGAAATCTAACATCCTTCAAAGGACACAGTTTAGTGCTACACAAGGACCAGAGAAGAGAAATGAGCTTGCTTTCAAATTCCCAGCATACTTTGGTGAAGAATGGTGTTTGGGTTACCTTCCTTCTTGCTTATGATGCTGCAAAGCTCTGCATGTCTTTGGTTTCATTGACAGTGGAAATGATAAAGGTGCTAATGAAGTATAATTTTTGAGCGCCTTTGATAGTGTGACAATCCTTTTAGAATAGAAATTTGGAAAAAAATATCTCCTCTATTACCTATTGCAAGTGTTGGCTTCCTCCCATCTCTCTCCTTTTGATGTTTCTCCATTAATGTAATCCTTTTCATTCTTCTAGCTTCCTTTCATTTCATTTGTTTCATTCAGTTTAAATACTTAAAATTACAGCAGCTTAGGTTTTCTGAAACAAATTCTTTGTAACTTCCTGACAGAAACTACTTTTCTAATAAGGAAAATAATAGACATACATTCAGTTATATAAATACCAAATGGATGTAGTTCTTGCACTTGCTATAATAATAGCAAAAGCTACTCCTCTTTTTTTTTTTTTTTCTTCCATGTGACTACTTTTCCCCAGGAACCAATTTGCAAAGATCAATAAAATAAAGATGTGGAGACTTAAATTTTTTTCATCAACTTACATTCCTTTTTACCTATACTGTATTAGTTGCTGCCTCTGACATTATTATTTCAAGTAATTCCTTTGTCCTATATGAAAATTTTCATATAGGACAAAGGAATTTGTATATACTTCCCATTTTTCCTTATTGGTTTTTATCTAAATTCACAGTGGAAGCCTATTTGAATAATATATCATATATGTATATATATATATATAATTTAAATTTAAAGTACCCTTACTAGGAATGTCACATACACAGAGCTGCATATTATAAATAATTTTTGAAGGATAATATCATCAAAAATAATACCACATCTGAAAAAGCAATATAAAGCATCAAGGAGTCAAAACTAATTTCCTTAAGTCCTAAACCAACAAACTTTATTTTATTTTAAAATAAATTTTAAAAATGTAATAAAAATGCAGACTACTGATATTGTCAACACATAGTATAATCTCTTGTTTATTGTAGTTACTTGTATGTAAGTTCAGGTAAAGGTGCATTTTTCAGATAGGATATTTTACTTTGAAATATGGTTGTGCTATAACCCTCTGGGGGAAGATTTTTAGAACTTCAGTTAGATGGTGGTGTACAAATAAGTGAAAATGTCTTCTGGGTACAAAGGTATCAATGTTCTATGTAATTTTTTAATACTTAAAAAATACTTTTCTTACATTTACTATCTCAATATACAGACTACTGAGAAAAAAAAAACTTAACAAAAAACTGTATTTTAAAACATTGTAAATTTTTGTAGCCACTTAGATTTGCCACTGGACTGACTCTACAACCAAAGTACAGGACTCTGTTTTGTTTTGGATCCTAACCTTTGTAACAAGTGTCTAGCACACTGCAAGTGATAAAAATTATTGAAGGAATTAATATTAAATCAGATTAACATATCATAGTGCAGTTAAATAAATACTGAAGATCTTTATCCTGCTTTTTAAAAAAATGTTTAATTTTACTGAATGTACTCAATTTTTTTCATTTTATTTTATTTCTTGTCAGTGTTCCAGAATTCACTGTTTATGTACCACACCCAGAGCTCCATGCAATACGTGCCCTCCATAATACCCACCACCAAGCTCACCCAACCCCCCACTCACCTCCCCTCCAAAACCCTCAGTCTGTTTCTCAGAGTCCACAGTCTCTCATGGTTTGTCTCCCCTTCTGATTTCCCCCAACTCTATTTTAAACTTTATCTTTAATTAGTTCCAAGTTAATGGCCTCCATTTTCAAATTCCCAAGCAACTAGATTTTAATCTACTGTTCATTCTAGGACCTGTCCACTCAAAATGAACATCATTCTAGGACCTGTTCACTCAAAATGAACAAAACTTAAAAAAAATTTTTTTAAAGATTTTTATTTTTTCATTTGACAGATGGAGATCACAAGTAGGCAGAGAAGCAGGCAGAGAGAGAGGAGGAAGCAGGCTCCCCGCCGAGCAGAAAGCCCCATGCAGGGCTTGATTCCAGAACTCTGGGATGATGACTCGAGCCGAAGTCAGAGGCTTAACCTACTGAGCCACCCAGGCGCCCCTAAAAAAATTTTTTTAAAGGGAAAATTTTATTCCAGTCCAAGTTAGGACAGCTGCCTGGGATACATAGTTTTCACAAAGAAGAGAGTGCTCTAGGGAAGCAACATTTGGTGTAGGTTTATATGTTTTTTACCTCAAGAGTTACAAGTCATCAGAAGTTGCAAATCATCATGACAAAGGACATTCCAGAAAGTTATGTTTTATGATTTTAGTATGTGCTAGGCTGTAGGAGTTTGGTCTTCAGGGACATAGGAAGATTTTTTTCTTTGTTTGGAATGCATTTTGGTTATTATTATTATTATTATTATTATTTGTAATGAAGCAGACATACAGTGCATGCTTGTGTGCTTGTGTGCTCGGGACAGAAATAGAGCCCATGTTTTGAGGTTTTGTGGAGTCATTTTGACCTTGGTAAATGATAAAGTCTAGCTTCTTTAGGAGCCCAGGAACAGAGCCCACAAACATTGGAAGTTGAAAATTTCCTTTATAAGACCAAAAATCCATTTGTTGACAAGATTACTGCAAATGAATATTGGATGTGAATAGCATTATTTAAAAATAAGAATACCTCCATCAAACAATAAAATGATAGGGGAAAGAAACTTATTGAAGATCTAAAAAATACCAGAACCTTTGCTAGGATTGCTTAAACTATTTAGCCAGGTTTTCCTCTTACTTTGCCTCTCGTTCTATGGCTGTATTGCTCTGGTTTTATGCATGAGAAAATTGTGATTCAGAAACATGAAAGGTCATAAGATAGTTAAGTGGTGGCATTGGATTCAGCTCCTATGTGACTTCAAGCCCTGGATCTATTTAATTTTACCACTTTGCATTTTTATTGTACTACATATTTCTCTACAGTATTTTTCTTTTTTAAACTTTTGTCAGTATTATGCATTTTGTTTGGATCATGTGTGCCATTAATTGCTCCTTCCAAGATTTGTTAAAATTTAGCTTTAATATGATATTTTCTTAAATATGTGATATTTCAAAGCAAACAGTGCCGATGTACTTTATTCTTCAATATACATTTCTTACCCTCTTGTGCTACAACTAATTATCCATATATTTCTCTATCTAATATTGTTGCTCTGTCTAGACTATAATTAAAGACTTTTTTCTTTTTGTCTTTCTCTATTTTTTTTATATTAACTATATTTTCTAATATAGACACTTTACTAAGGGGAATTTTTCATTCTATTGAATAGATACTTTGGGAAACTTTCCATTTTAGTTCTGACATGTAAAGAGCTTGGAAGTCATCACTCCCAGCCTAATAACAAGATAAAGCTTAGCAAACTGAAAACTAAGGTGTTTTCTTAGATTCCTCAGAGAAGTCACATATAGGACAAACTGCTAATCTAAAATTTGAAGAAATGAATCTAGATAGAGATAAGGTCTACTTCTGAGTAGAAGCCTCTTGAACCATAAACTGGTAGGAACTTGTAAATAGAAATTTTGATGAATTTCTGGAGGATAAGGATTAGTTAGTTTGAAATTGGGAAACTCTAAGGGCTACAGTTTGAAGAGAAGTCTTAAATTTTGGTGGGTCTAATCTTCAAGAATCCCACCAGATTTTCATGGTGAGGAGCCAAGAGATCAATGCTAGGCTCCGGGAAGGGGAGAAAAGGATTAACCACTGTATTAAGTACATCCAGAGCGCTCTTTATAATAGACCCTATTCTTAAGGGTAAAAGAATTTTTCAGAGCCTTCTGTTTCCTGAGAGAAATGTATTTTCCTGACTCGAGGCCTGTCCAGCTTTCCTATCTCCCCTGGGAAAGGGAGAAACACTAGAGAAGGTCACAAGCTGGAAATAAAAGCCCACTATAAAGCTAAGCATTAATCATAAGATTACAGAAGCTTCCCATTCCACACATCTTACCACTGTTACCAGTATGACTGCAAGATTCTTCTTTAATTACGGTGGATTGCACCTGAAAGAACTTCAAAGTGCCAACTGTGAGGAGAAATGTACAGGGAAGCCAGAGGATTCCATGGAGAATAAAAGTGCACTAAAGGAATTTGAAGCTTCTGGTAATGACAGCTATAGCAGATACCAAACACAGAGCAGCTACTAGCCAGGTTAACATCTAACCATTTACTAAGGACTCTGTGTCACAATATCTAATACATTGTGTCTGGTTTTAAATAAAAAAATTGCAAAGCAAGTGAAAAGGAAAGGAAAACAATCTAAAAAGACAAATTAAGCATCAGAACCAGACTCAGATGTGACACAGATTTTGGAATTATCTGGCAGGGAATTTAAAGTAACTATGATACTAATTGTGATATGATACTAATATTGTGTTAATGGAAAAAATGGAGAACATTTAAGAACAGATGGATAATGTAAGCAGAAAGACAAATGCTAGGCAAAAATCAAAAAGAAGTGCTAGAGATCAAGACCACAACAGAAATCAAGAATGCCTTTGATGGGCTTTTCAGTAGAAAGTAGAAAAGCGACTGAGGAAAAAACTAAAAACTATGCTTGAAAATAGGTCAATAGAATATTAAACTGAAATGCAAAGAGAAAACAAAGAATTAATGCAACAGAACATTCATAAACTCTGAGACAACTTCAAAAGGTGTTATAGACGTGCAACTGGAGTACCAAGAGGAGAAGAAAGGGATTGGAATAGAAGAAATATTTGAATAATACTCGATAAGACTTTTTCAAAATTAATGGCAGGTGGTTAAGCTCAGAGGACACTAAGCAGCATAAATAATTTTGGTTAAGGGCACAATATACTTTATATAACTATAATCAAATAAAGTAATTCTTATGGTAGGATTAAATGAGAGGAGACATTCTGATTTCAGTCAGAACTATGGAATATGAACCAGAGTTGTGATACGAATGGCTTTTGATATTGAAGTCAACTTTAATTATAGGACTTGTTTCTATTTGGTTAGCTCATAAGAAAATCCTTTAGTGACAATGGTAAAAAATGTGCAATAATTCTAAAAATTCTCTAGTTTTCAATTTTACCTATAATTTAAATATTGAGTGCAAACACAAATTTGAAAATATCAAATGCTGTACTTTATTCTGTTGCTAATAGTTAACAAATAGACATAATTCAGTTATATCACAACTATCTAAAAACTAATAAAAATGCAATTAAATCACCAATTAGGACATCCTGCTTGGCATGTTCCTCTTAATCTCAGATGCATTACCAGGCACAGAATCGGAAATCAATCGTTCTCTTTGCCCACCGAAATCTAAGTAAGTCTTTACTTCTAGCTTCACCTGTGGAAAATTTTAAGATTTCCAAACTATTTTCATGTTTGCTAGTTATGCTGAAAGAAAACCAAGGAGAACATATCTGAAACTCTTGTTGGGATGGTTCTATTTCTCTTAAGACTTGATGCCAGGTGGTCCTTATAGAAGAAACACACAGAATTACTCCATCCTTTGGATAGAAAAAGTTTTTATTAACATACAAATAATTTTTTTAAAAGTCATTCTGACAACACATTAGGAGAAAAAACTGATAGTGAATGTCTTCAAGGATTCCTGGTACTGTGTTAATAGCCATAGTGACATGAGAGAAAGATGAAGTTCCTGCCCTTGAGTTGATAGCACTTGAGGGATCATTTATTTTCTTTTTCTTTTTTTTTTTTTTTAAGATTTTATTTATTTATTTGTCAGAGAGAGTGAGCACAGGCAGAGTGGCAGGCAGAGGCAGAGGGAGAAGCAGGCTCCCTGTTGAGCAAGGAGCCTGATGTGGGACTTGATCCCAGGATGCTGGGATCATGACCTGAGCCGAAGGCAGCCACTTAGCCAACTGAGCCACACAGGCATCCCTCTTTTTCTTTATTTTTAATTATCTGTTGTCTTCTCAGTAAAACAGGTGCCAGTAATTTCCACCAATAACAAGTAGGGACACCAAGATTTATTTTTTTTTTTTTAATTTGAGAGAGAGAATGAGAGAGAAAGAGAACATAAGGAGGGGGAAGGGTCAGAGGGAGAAGCAGACTCCCTGCTGAGCAAGGTGCCTGATGTGGAACCTGATCCTGGGACTTCAGGATCATGACCTGAGCCAAAGGCAGTAGCTTAACTACCTGAGCCACCCAGGCACCCTAGGGATACCAAGATAAATGAAATTATGGATAATTGCCTAACGTGCTCTCTGGCCTCATTTCCATCTGGAAATCTGGATGTCGTGTCTTGGCTCTTAGGATGGAAAGTTTGACATTAGATTTAAAATCTTCCATAACCAATACAAACAACCTCTATTGCCTATTTAGTGGTATTTCTTCCATATATTTAGATGAGTTGATGCTAGTAATCAGAATAATATATACTTTCATCATATGCAGATAAGCAAGCCAAGAGACACTTTATGTGACAGTGCATATTGTCTGTACAATTGACTTTTATTTTTTTGTGTAAATTCTTCAGTTCTAAAACTGACACTGATGCCACAAAGAGGAGAGAAGTGAAATAATTATGGAAGTATATAATCAATAAATAATGAAGAGTAATTATTTATTGGACAGTAAATCAATAGGAGCAACTTGTGCCCATTTTCATATTGTCACACAAATAACAGATAACTAGGCATAATCAATAGAAAGCTAATTCTTATAGCCCCAAAGAAATAGCTGATTTCATAAATATGTATGTGTTCAATATATCAAATTGGCACAAACTCCTTCTAAACAAGTTAGAAATGTCCTATACTGTCCAATTTTCCATAGTTTATTTGTAAAGATTTAAAATAGCAAGAGAGTAGTTTGTACTAAATACTTATATGTGCCAAATTTTTTACAAATGTTACATCATTAAATATCACAAAAATAATCAGTTGTCAGCAGACTGAAATTATATTAAGGAAACTTCCAAAGGAAGGTCTGCAGACTGAAAGGAAATGATACTAGATAAAATTTCAGATCTACAGGAATATCTGAAGAATGGCAAAAATAAGTTCATAGGTAAATGATTTTTTAATTTTTTTTAAATCAAGAAATTGAGTTATTTAGTAAAGAGATAATAAAAATGTACTTTGAGGCTTGTAATGTAGAAGTATAGAACTGTAATAGAACAAAGGATGGATGGCTATCAACAGAAGTTTGCTTTAAGTGTCTCATAAGAAAATGGTATAACACAGACTGTGATGGTAATATACACCATAACTCTTAGAGAAGCCAGAAAAGGGAGGCAAACCAAGAACACAGACTTTTAACTACAGAGAACTGACAGTTACCAGAGAGCAGGTGGGTGGGGGATGGATAAAATGGGTGATGGGGATTAAGAAGTGCACTTGTCATGATGAGCACCAGATGTTGTATGAAAATGTTGAATCCCTATATTATACACCTGAAACTAATATTACACTGTATGTCAAATAACTGGAGTTAAAAAAAAAAAAAAGTGAGAGAGGGCATCATTATCTTGCTTCAGATCTTAGAATGAAGGCTTTCAGTTTTCCACCATTGAATATGATCCTGGCTGTGATTTTCCATATATAGTTCTTTTTATGTTGAGCTTAGCTCCTTCTATACCTAATCTGTTGAGAATTTTTATCATGACACATTGTTGAATTTTCTCAAATGCCTGATTCTTCATCTATTGAAATGATCATGTGATTTTCATCTTTCCATCTGTTGATATGGTAGATCACATTGATTTATGAGTGTATGTATTTTAGTCCTGGAACAGGCATCATGAGATGGTAATTTCTAGACATACTTCGATGCCTCAGTTAAAGTGTCTGACTCTTGATTTTGGCTCAGATAATTGATCTCAAGATTGTGAATTTGAGCCCCAGGTCAGCCTCCACATTGGGTGGCAATCACTAATATAAAATAAGCTCATATACTGAACCAAATGATCACCCCAGACTATGAACAATTCCCAAAGCAGAATGTTGTGATTTTGTAGAACTAAAGAAATTGAGATGAGAATTTGGGGCTGTTGAAGCAATTTGGAATCTGAGAGGTGGGGTACTTAGAAAAGCAGAATGAAATACAGTAAGCTTATATGAATTCCACAGGTTTTTGGTTAAGAATTTGGCTTGTGTAAGTGCAGGGTGAGACCATATGATCTTTACAGGAGAGCAGCTGCTGTGAAGTTGGGAGAAGAGCAAGTCTATAAAGGCAAACATTCTACCAAATCATTTATACTGACCTAACCAGAATAGAGAAAACAGGTAATTTACCTGAGATACCAGAAATACCAAATTTAGGAATGATAAGTACTCTAAAGCTTAAAGGACTACTCTAGACATTCATATGAAGTTTAAAACCAAGCTTCAATAAGATCTACTGGGGACACAGCATTTGCAGGTTGAGAACCACCAAGTTAGATGGTCTAGGCAACTCCTTTAACTTTCCACATTCCTTTTCTAATTAAACATCAAACCAAGTCTGTATAAGTTCAGGGTGATCAGGTGATAGTGAACTACCAACTAGAGCAAACACTAACAATTTTCAGTGCAAGATAACAGAATGCAGAGCCTCTAAAAGGTATCACCCAGCATATTCAGAATTCAATTAAAAAACAATTGTATGTGTGCAAAGCCACAGTAAAATGTTATCCAAAGTCAAGAGAGAAAAGAGTCAGTGTAAATTGATCTCAGAAGTCTCGGGAAATAGGATTTACACACACAAAAACTTGAAGAGAGCTATTATAAATATATTTAAAGGCAAAGAGATCATCTTCCTGAGTAAAAATGTAGGTATTTGCATTAAAAAATACTGTAAAAAGCAGACATTCAGAAATTATAAAATAAAATAACTGAAATGGGAAAGTTCTGATGTATTTAGAAAGTATCTGTCAAAAATAACACAAACAGAATAGTTGAATAAAATTATGTTATATGTTTATTACATCCATAATGTAGGAAATGATGGAAAATTGAGGCTGGAAAAAGTGGGAATTGTGAAATCTGGAGTGGAAAATGAGAATTTTCATATATGAAGTCCCATGTCAGGAGTAAGAATTGGGGAGTGTGAAATGTCAAGTGTAAAGTTTACAATACCAGAATATTAATGCTACATGTATTTTAATAAGTTAGGGATGTCTATATGTAGTAAGTAGTGGGACTTACTAGCCAATAGAAGAAGTAAATAAAATAGAAAAATAAAAATATTAAAAAATAGGGAAGGAGCTGATTAAGAGCTTGGGCAGTAGAAGATAACAAGAAGATACACTTAAACTGTATCAATAATTACATTAAATCTAAAAGGAAGAAAAATTTTAATCTGAAGAAACAGAGATTGTTAGATTGGATAAGAAAGCAAGATACAAATTAATGTTGTCTACAGAAACACATAGGTTGAAAAACATAAGCACATCAAACAGATAGTTGAAGGAAGCTGATGTGGCTACATCAATGTCAGACCCATTAGACCTCAAGCCAAGGAGTATTATGACATATAAAGAAGGACATTCATAATGATAAAGGGCATAATTCATTAGGATGAAGTAGAAAGTTTAATTTAGTATTCCTGTAATAATAGAGTTTCAAAAATACAAAAAAAATATGAAGAAAACCTTACAGTATGAAATGGAGAATTAAACAAATTCACAATATTGGAAGCACTGTTTTCTTAGTGATTAAAAAAAATACTCTTTACCCTGTAAAGTTTCATTTGTTCTTGCTGCTATAACAAATCACAAATTTAATGGCTTAAAACAACACAGATCTATTATAGTTTTGGAGATTAGAACTCCAAATAGGTCTCATTTGGCTGAAATCAAGATGTCAGCAGCGCCCTTCTCCTTTTTGGGGGCCCTAAGAAAGAATCTTTTTCCTTGCCTTTTCAGTTCTTAGAGGTTGCTTGTCTTTTGGATCCTTTCTTTCTTCAATGGCAGCAATGGCTGGCTGTGTCTTTCTCGTATCTCATATTCTGGCACTGACTCTTCTGCCTCCCTCTTCCACATTTAAGTATCCTTGTAATTACATTGGCTCAACTGGATAATCTTGGATAACCTCCCCATACTAAAGCCAGCTGACTAGCAAACTTAATTCCATCTCAACCTCAATTTTCCCTTGCCATGTAAAGTAATACTTTCACAGGTTCTGGGGATTATTTTTTTTTTTTAAAGATTTTATTTATTTATTTGACAGACAGAGATCACAAGTAGGCAGAGAGGCAGGCAGAGAGAGAGAGAAGGGGAAGCAGGCTCCCCGCCGCCCAGAGAGCCTGACGTGGGGCTCGATCCCAGGACCCCGGGATCATGACCTGAGTTGAAGGCAGAGGCTTTAACCCACTGAGCCACCCAGACGCCCCCAGGTTCTGGGGATTATTAAGTGGACCTCTTGTGTGGCTACTGTTCTGCATACCACAAAATTACACCTTAATAAAAAATAATGAAAAGAGAAAGTAATATTAAAAAGACTAGCAGAGAAGTGTCCCAGTATGTTTAAACCAAAAATATAGATCTTAAAAAATGTTAAACAGTACTTAATATTTTTAATATAAACTTTCATGGTTTATCTCATGTTAGTTTCCTGTTGCAGAGCTATCCATTTCTTTACCAACTCGTCTCCTTTCATTCAAGACCTATTTGATATAAGACAGATTCAGACTCCTAGTTTCACTTTAGCTTAACAGGTGCATGAGATTTTACTAGAAATAGTCTATTTTGATTTCATGCCAAGGTCTGAAAGGTTGTATATTTCATACCTGAGTTCTTGCACAGGTATCCTACATGATGTTAGTCTGATTAAAAGAGAAGATTTTTGTCAAAGTTTCCAGACTCAAATGTCCTTTCCCCTCACTGTCAACTTCTTGTTTCTCTTGGCAATAATGTCTCTAAGCCAGAAACTTCAAAACAATGTGACCTACTAAAGGCAAACAAATACAGCATTTCGTTTTGTTTTGTTTTTTAGTTTTTCTCTTCCTCCTCCTCCTCCTCCTCCCCCTCCCCCTCCTATTCCTCCTCCTTGTTTTTTTCTTGTCCTGTAGGGTTTTCTTTTTTTTTTTTTTTTTCTGATAAAATTTCTGGTTTTTCATTTTCTGTTTTGAAGACACAGTGATATTAGTTTTAATTTAGGAAGAAATTACTGTACCTATTAACATGCTGGTACCACCCCCAAGGCTATAATTTGTCCCTTATCTTTTGGTGGTTGCTAAGTTATTGCTTTCCTATGGCTGTCTTTTATAAAATATTTTAATTATTAGTAATTATCACACCATACCAATTTTCTGTATGCCTGCCTACTGGATCATTGCTGTAATTTATCTTTCCTTTTTGTCTGCTATTGACTTCAACTGCAGTTTTCTTACTATCCACTTTCAATACTTATTCTAATATTGCTGCTCAAAATCTGTCACTGGAAAAGATCCTCGGTAACTCCCACCACTGAGGAAAATTAGCCAAAGAAGGTAAACTTGTGTTGATTCTCAGATTCCACATTTGTGTTATCCCAATTCAATTAGGTGGGAAAAGTTTAGTTCCACAGTTAAATAATGCTTGATATAAGTTGGAACATAATTTTCCTGCTCTTATAATAAGCAGTGTAATGGCAGAACACTGGATTTATTTTCAAGAGAACTGTGTTTGGACTCAGGTTGTTTTTTTGAGGACATGTATGTGTAATCTTCCTTGGTCTTCTTCTTTGCTAACACTTGGGAAGAAACACTGCATCATCTCTGTTTCCATCCATTTGTAAGCCTAGTTGATTGGAATCTAGCTGGTGTTATGACAAAATATATATGTATATATTTTGTATATATGTGTATATATATATATACACACATACACACACACACATACACATAGACAGAGGTATAAACTATAGGGTATGTAAATCAAAGTAATTAGATTTTTTAAGTGAAATTAAGGATAATTAGACTGTATCTCTCCTCTTTTGCTGTAGAGATTCAGTGGTTTTTATTCTAAGAATACTGCTCAAATCGTAGAATAAAGAAATATTTTAAACTACATAGGTCATATATTTGACCAATAAAGACATCTTTTATGTTCTTAATCCCTATCAAAATATTATTCAAGACTTAATTATTAGAAAATTATCTATGTGTATATAGTACATATTTATTTGAAAATAATAATTGCTTAAGTTCAATTTTTGCAATTTTATATCTTAAGATCCTTTTTTACTCTTGAAATAGATCTCTTTCAATTATTTTTCTTACTTTTCCAATGGCACTTATCCACATTTCTTATAGCAAATTAGTAGAGGCTGTAAATATTTTATCATTTTTAAAATTTTCTTTAAATAATAAAAATCATAGCTTCCTTGGGAAAAGAATCAAAGCCAATTGTGGCTACTTTTAAAACTCAGCATGTCTTGCAATTATGAGAGACCACTATCTTGTCTTTTCAATGCACACAGTATTCACAAACCAAACATTTGATTCATTGCACTTTGCTTCAGAAGAACAATTGAATAAAGTTATGGAGATGCTTGAGATCTCCATCTACTATGGGCTTTTGGGATTAATTTCTATGAAAAACTTGATAACGTCTATGCTTTACATCACTGAGGTCTTGGTTATTACCTAAAATGTACAATTCCCTTGACCATTCATGATCTTTTATGTTCCTATTACTACATGGATTTGTCTTTTTTTTTTCCTTTTTTTTTTCTTTTCTTTTTTTTTTTCTCTCTCTGGTCGCACATCCTCCTACTACATCCTTACTAAAATAAACATACAGACCAAACTCCTGAGCCATCTGGAAAACTTATTTTCTAATAGACAAATGCTCTTACACATAATTGATCTCATTACTGAGAATTTACTCCATGCATTGTACCAAATAAAACTTCTTTACCTTTGAGGATGTCATTTACTCTGTGGCTTCTCAGGACTACTGACTCAATCACACTCCATATACCTCAGTATTAGGATGTAAGTTTTGTCACACTCAATTTAAAATGTCACTTTATAGTCATTGATCTCTTTTATGCTTATATAAATCTCTTACTCTTAATGTATATATTTTCATCTAGGTAAAATCACTCCCTATCCAGTGTCCATACTTTAATTGAATCTATCCATTAAATAGATGATTTATTGAAAATGTTGAAATCTGAGTCATTCACTCTAAGTATTTCATGATCAGGCATTACAGATTATAATGTGGATGAACTAATAACTCAGCATCCTTACTTCTCTATCTCTACTTATATCAGCCAAACATCCAATTTCTGTAGCCACAAGTTGGAGTCTATAGCATTTCATAATTGTTTAACCACCAGTCCTCAGAAAACAAAGGACCCTAATTTGGATCACTTAAAAGCTCTTTTAATTTGGGACCCTTGGGTGGTATAGTTGGTTAAGCATTTTACTCTTAGGGATGCCTGGGTGGCTCAGTCAGTTGAGCGGCTGCCTTCAGCTCAGATCATGATCTCAGGGTCCTGGGATGGAGCTCTCTGTTAGGCTCCTTGTTCAGCGGGGAGCCTGCTTCTTCCTCTGCCTGCTTCTCCCCCTGCTTGTGCTCTATCCCCCTGACCAATAAACAAATAAAATCTTAAAAAAAAAAAAAAGGCAAAAAACTTCTGACTCTTGGTTTGGGGTGGGGTCGTGATTTTGGGTTCACACTTAGTTCAGAGTCGGCTTAAGACTCTCTCTCTCCCTCTACCCCTCCCCTGGGCTTGCTCACATGTTCTCTCTTTCTCTCTCCTTCTCAAATAAATCTTAGGGGAAAAATTTCTTTTAATTACTCTCCTTAAATATCAGAATCTGTCATCCCTCTCATTATTTGGAAACCATCACATAGAAACTCTTTCTTTATATGATCAACTAAATATAATCCCACTCTGCCAGATCCCCTCATTCCTAGCTTCTTTTTTTTTCTTTTTATGATTTTATTTATTTGACAGAGAGAGAGACAGCAAGAGAAGGAACACAAACAGGGGGAGTGGGAAAGGTAGAAGCAGGCTTCCTGCTGAGCAGGGAGCCCGATGTCGGGGCCCTATCCCAGGACCCCAGGATCATGACCTGAGTTGAAGGCCGACGCTTAACTGACTGAGCCACTCTGGAGCCTCTTTAGAAACTTAAGTCTTATAATTTCTCCCTCTTTATCTACCATTTTTACTTCTTTTGTATTAGATCCTCCCCCCACTTTTTAAAAGATTTTTAAATTTACATTTGAGAGAGATAGAGAGCATGAACAAGGGGCAGGGTCAGAGGGAAGAGGGAGAAGCAGGCTCTGAGCTGAGCAGGGCTTGAGTGGGGCTTTAACCCAGGATCCTGGGACCATGACCTGAGACCATGACCTGAGCTGAAGGCAAATGCTTAACCAACTGAGCCACACAAGCACCCCTGTATTATTACATCATTTAAACCAGGATTAAATATATTTCAAGATCTCCTTTTTAAAAAATTCTAGGGATGCCTGGGTGGCTCAGTCGGTTAAGCCACTGTCTTCGGCTCAGGTCATGATCCCAGGGTCCTGGGATTGAGTCCCACATTGGGCTTCCTGCTCAGCGGGGAGCTTGCTTCCCTCTCTGTCTCTGCCTGCCACTCTGCTTGTTTGTGTGCTCTCTCTCTCTCTGACAAATAACTAACTAACTAAATAAATGAATAAATAGATTCTAATCCCCTCCCCAAAAACCTAATCCCATGTTTCATAGGAGTTCTGCCTGACTCCCTTGAGAGAGAGCATACACTTAATTTTCTTTATGATATAATATTTCTACTTCAATGCAATTGATATTTGACTATGACCTAATCACTCCAGTGTACTGTGCTTGCTAAAATCACCAGTTCCCTTTATTTCTTTATTTTCTTTTAAGATTTTGTTTTGTTTTAGAGCACGTGTGAATGAGTAGGGGGAGGGGCAGAGTATCTAAAGCAGACTCTTCATTGAGCATAGACCTGGATATAAGGCTTGATCTCACAATCCTGAGATTGAACTAAACTGAAACCTAAAGTCAAACACTCAATCAACTAAGCCACCCAAGGGCTGTTTGTCATGCTCTTTAGACAACATTTGATATTATTGACTATTCCATGTTTTTGGAATTATTTTTTCTTGTTTTATGTAATGTTTTATCCTCTATTGTCTCCCTCTCAGCCTGCTGTTTTTTGATTAATTCTCATGTATATTTTTTTCTTCTTTCAGTATTCTTAAGTGATTTTATTTATTTCCATGTACTCAATTAACATCATATTTTGATGTCTTCCAAATCTAGATTTTTATACTGAGTTCCTTAACTGGATAATTAAATATCTATGTTGTACAGACATCAAATTCAATATCAACATGTCTAATGCTGAAAATATTACTATCTCTTCAAAGGTCTTTCTTCTCCTATGATCTCTCTTTATGAGCAACTCTATTACTGTACATTCACCCACCTAGAAACTTGGTTGTCAGTCTTGAAACTATTTTCCTATTTAATAATCCAATCACCAATTCTTCTATTGAATTGTCTTTTTTTAAAATATACAGATTTCTTTGTCATTCTACAAGTCTTATTTTAGAATTTCATCATTTTACTCTCGCTATTATGACATTCTTTTAATCTTCAATCTCAGAGGCAGAGAATATATATTATAGCCAATGTTAATCTTGTAAATCACAAAATTGATAATATCACTACTCAATCAAAATTCTTCAATAGCTTAGTATTGCATTGAGAATAAGGTAAATAAACATTTAAAAATAGTGTTTTTAAATATGACTTTGTTTTGGTATAAAACACCTTGTGCTTATCACAAATGTACTCCTTAATCTCCATCACCTATTTAATCCATCCTCCCACCTACCTCACTTCTTGTAACCATAGTTCCCTGTAGTTAAGAGTCTGTTTCTTGGTTTGCTACTCTCTCTCTCTTTCTTTTTTCTTTTTTTTTTTCCTCTTGCTCATTTTGTTTCCTTAAATTCCAAATAGGCAGAAAACACGAATAGACATTTTTCCCAAGACATACAGATGGCCAACAGACACATGAAACAATGCTCAATATCACTGATTATCGGGGAAATGCAAATCAAAACTACAATGAGACATCACCTGTCAGAATAGCTAAATCAACAACACAAAAACAGCAGTTGTTTATGAGGATGTAGAAAAGGGGAACACTCTTGCACTGTTGGTAGAATGTAAGTTGGTGAAACCACTCTGGAAAACAGTATGGAGGTTCATCATAAAGTTAAAAATAGAACTCTCCTATGATCCAGCAATTTCACTAGTAGGTATTTACCCAAAGAATATAAAAATACTAAGTCAAAGAGGTATATGCACCCCAATGTTTATATCTACATTATCCCAAATGTCCATAGACCTAGATATTTTAAAATAAATTTTGTGGGGATAAACAACTTAAGACACTATATTAATTAAGCTAGTTGCTGTAAGAGATGTCTCAAAATTTCATTCATTTAAGCATAAAACTTTATTTCCCCCAAGTATCAATTCCACAATGAATTTTAATATTTATTAATTCCATAATGAATTTTCCATAATAAGGCAGTAGAAAACATATTTTTAAACAGTGATTCAAAGATCCAGAAGATCCCACTGTCTTCATTCACCATATGATATCCAAATTACTCTGGATGTCAACATCCAATGACAGAACAAGACAATGGAGAATGGTGAGATGGTCACGTCTATAAATAGAACATATCGCTTCAGTTTTTTAAGTGTCAGACGACTTCAGAAATTCTGCAAGATGAAGTCTAGCTATGTCTCCAATAAGAAGATCAAGGTTTGGTAATCAAGTAGTATGTTGATGCTGTGGCAGAAACTGAAGGGTAGTGTACCCAACTCCGCCTTTCTCATGTTTGCCACTGTGATAGAGGTTTTAATAGTTCAGTTTCACCTCTTCCATCATACATGTCCATTTGGTTCAATTGTCATCAGTGTATCACAAAGACTTGTGGAATTATTATCTGCTTCTTCCCACATATTCAAACATTTATATATATAGTGGCTCAGTCTCTCCCAGGCATCTAATGCCTCTGAAGATAAGGCCAGAAGAATCACAGATTTGTTGTGCCTGACAGCATTGCACTGTTAAACTAGTAAATACCTACCTCTAGATTCATGTTAATAAATAGAATCTGATTTCCTTAAGACAGTCTTGTCAGGTATGTTATAACTTGCAATGAAAAAAAATTTTTTTAAAGATTTTATTTATTTATTTGTCAGAGAGAGAGAGAGAGAGCACAAGCAGGCAGAGTGGCAGGCAGAGGCAGAGAGAGAAGTAGCCTCCCTGCTGAGCAAGGAGCCTGATGTGGGACTCAATCCCAGGACCCTGGGATCATGACCCGAGCCGAGGGCAGCGGCTTGACCGACTGAGCCACCCAGGCATCCCACAATGAAAATATTCTTAACAGATACATCTGCCATCTGGGATCTTACAATTTAGGGTGGTTTTTTGTTGTTGTCATTATTATGGTGGTTAATGTTCTTTGTATATTCTGTGTTCAGATTTAATGAGGAAAAAATAATGCATTTGTATTTTTTATATGTTAATAAAATGTGTATGTGCTTGATATTAAATAGAAGTGTGAAACTGCTCAATGCCTATGAACTTTAAAGTTTTTTTAGTTGTATTCTCCAAATTCTGTGATCATTAACTTGGAAGTTTAATAAATAAACTTGAATAAATTCATGACTGAAATATAAAAGAGTACTTTTTTTCTTCAAATATTTCCTCTTATTTTAAAATTTTTATTCATAAAAAACTTTTTCTATATGGTGACTTTTTAAAACCCCTCATCTGCTAATGGTTGGTACATACTGCTACTTATTTATTGGTAGAGGAAATTATATTTTTAAAATTATTTTTGAGTAGGTGAGAGATATGGATGTTATGCAAAGTCAGAAACACAGGCTGATTAAAAATGCAGGCTAAATTTCCATTATGTCCTTTTACCCCAGCCACCTAGTTCTTTTTCCTAAGGGCAAACAGTAGTATCTGCTTCCTGTATATTATTTGCAAGACTCTATACATATGTACGCATTTGCTTATTACATATAGGTAATTTCCCTTACTATGGAAATTCCATATTTTCATATGCATTGTCATTTATAGACATTAGAAGACAGAAGATATGTTTCAAGTTATTGTTTAAAAAATAATTGTCAGGGATGTCTGCATGGCTCAGTGGATTAAGCCTCTGCCTTGGACTCAGGTCATGATCTCAGGGTCCTGGGATTGAGCCCCACATCGGGCTCTCTGTTCATCAGGGAGCCTATCTTCCCCTCTCTCTCTGCCTACTTGTGATCTCTTTCTCTCTCTCTCTAGCAAATAAATAAATAAAATCTTAAAAAAATTAATTGTCAAACATTTCTGTAGCCATGGATGTTTGCAATGTACTTCATTTGGTTTCATTCATTCTTACCCATACTGTATCACCATTGGGCATACTTTTATAATTTATTTCTGTAATTCATATATGGTCTAGGGAAAACAATATGGATACTTTCACTGTCCTTGGTCACGAAAAATAGGACCTCAGACTTCATCTGGAATGAGGGAAGTAGAATTTCATTGCAAATTGTTATTGGTGATGTTGGGATCAAACTTCTTTCTAGCTGAACAGCCTTCCACTAACCCTTCATATGTTACCAACTAACTCTTTGTCTCTAATTTCAAAAGGATATGTTGGTAGCAGTTCCCAATTTTTTTTTTAAGACTTTATTTATTTGACAGAACAAGTAGGGGAGCAGCAGGCAGAGGCAGAGAAGGAAGCAGGCTCCTGCTGAACAGGGAGTCCAGTGTGGGACTCAATCCCAGGACCTTAGCATCATGACCTGAGCTGAAGACAGAAGCCTAACTGCCTGAGCCACCCAGATGCCCCAGCATCTGACTTTTTTTTTTTTTTTTAAAGATTTTTATCTATTTACTTGACAGAGATCACAAGTAAGGCAGAGAGGCAGGCAGAGAGAGAGCAGGAAGCAGGCTCCCTGCTCAGCAGAGAGCCTGATATGAGGCTTGATCCCAGGACCCTGAGATCATGACCTGAGCCGAAGGCAGAAGCTTAACACTTAACTGAGCCACCCAGGTGCCCCAGTTCCCAATTTTTTTTGAGGGATCTTCAGAACTTTCTCCCTTTTGAGTTTAGATTTTAGCTATTATACAGCTGCTTCCAGTTACATTTTATCTGCTTCCTAGCTGACAAGATTTTGTTGCTGTTGTCATATCTCCAAAATCTCTATCACTGTAGTTTTATGCCTTAAAAATAGTTCTTTCCACGATAACTACAGGGAGATGTCGTGATAACACAAAATTAGAAGTCTTCAATCTATCTTCTTAACTGTAATTTAGGAAACCTAAATTAAGTTTTAAGGTATTCGTTCTCTGCCCAGTATTTAGAGAGATACAGGATAGTACAGTAGTTGGTCACATAACATGGTCTTTAATTTTACTATTTTATGATGTCTTGAATAGTTTCTAGTAAGTTGGAACTAAAAAGACCTAATATGGTTAAAAAAATGTGTCTTTTCTTACATGCATAGGCTCTCTTTGTGAATATGAGCAAATAAACTGAAAAGCAGATATCTTTTGGTTTTATTTACATTGATCATAACAGAATGAAAACAAACAGCCAAAGTAAATAAATAGAGAAAATTATATTTTTAAAGCATCTGAAAAAAGTGGAAGAGGACAGAAACTAAATTGTAAGACGTGAAATATTTGTTTTGAATTAAGTATTGGGCTAATACATCTGGAACTTTATCTAAATCTACATTACATGATCACAAAATACATGTTCATCATAGTGTTGAATAGAAGACCATACAATTATCAGGCATCTTGTGAAGCCAGAGATTGAACTGGTATGTGTATTTGAAATGCAAGGAAATCAAACAAAGCCTCTGTTAAGTGATTTTAACTACATTAAAATCCTGCTTTCTAATATGCTGTTTTCTCATGTTTAGATAGTGGTTATTAAAGAAATGGCTTTACTGTATCTCTTACCCATGAGAGTAAGTGAAACTACTGATATCTATCGAAATAGCTAACATTTGTTTAATACCGTTTATCAACTAAAAAAGTTGATAACTTTGAAATGGTGACTTTTTGGTCAAAGAAAATCTAAGTTAGAAGAAAAATCTTAGTATTCTATTCACTTGTGAAACTGAATTGTCACAACTGATGGGTTTTTATGGCTTCTGTGAAAAGGAAAATACCACACATTGTGATGTCCCATTTGTTTCTGCATAGCATGCATAGTGTAGCATTTTTATGTGAATCTGATTTTTTTTTTCTATTGCCATGAGAGTGGATCTCTATGATCTACACCTTGAACCATCACTTTTTCAAGTGAACTTGTGAAAGTAAGGGAGAAAGTTACAAAGATTTTAAACTACATAATATTCACTGATTTTATTGACCATGTCATGGAAGAATTTATTCAAATCCAGCAAAAGTTTCACTCCTTTAAAGATAAGACAATGGATACTTTCAGAAAAATTTAAAAATAAAGAGTAAAACCCTTTTGTGGTATATTGAATGGAATTCTATAGATGTATGAATGACTTAAGGCCTTCCAAATTCAGATTTCTGCAAGTCACAATTATAAATCCTGCTTTGGTCAAACTGATACTCTATAGTAAAGTTACCTGAGCAAGAAAACTATGCAAATTTTCCCATTTAATTTATCTGCAGGCAGAAATCTGCAGAAACCTGGAAACCCTGAAGAAAATTGTCAAAGTTTACTTTTGCTCAGATGACCTTAAAATTGAAACATAGATTTGTAATCTTTTCTTTGCTGACATGGACAGCAAATCAGTGATGCAGACCTTGCCAAAAATGACCTCACTGACTTAAGGACAAAGGGAATGATGCTTCATGAATTTCACTCAAGTCTTAGAGAATTTTGTTGTTCCTTGACACAAACTTATCCTCATTTGTCAGAGTGAACTATGGGGGTTTTCATTCTTTTTCTGTATGTTCTTTTGATTCAGGGTTTCGGCACATACTGCCATAAAAATGAAAAGTGAAAAATTCATTGGCGATCAGATATGGTATTTTACCTTATAAAAGAGCACTCAATAATTTAAATCATTTTCAAGCTATTTAAGCACAACATTTTAGTTGAAATATATAAACAGAAATAAATTTGACTTTTTGATTTATGTTTACAATTTATTTTTCATGAAGGAGAAGGTAATTAATGGGCTGCCTCAACATTCTTTTTTTTTTTTAAGATTTTATTTATTTATTTGACAGAGAGAGAGATCACAAGCAGGCAAAGAGGCACGCAGAGAGAAAGGGGGAAACAGGTCCCCTGCTGAGCAGAGAGCCTGATGGGGGCTTGATCCCAGGACCCTGAGACCATGACCCGAGCGGAAGGCAGAGGCTTAACCCACTGAGCCACCCAGGCGCCCCTGCCTCAACATTCTTAAGCTCTTTCCTGAATGTTTCCTGTAACATCTAGCCTTAAACAAAAACTGGTACTTCACAAGATTCTGCTTTCTTGAGTCTCTTCCAAGTGAAATATGGTAATTTTATCAAAATACATATATAGTCATATATGTTGAAACTATCACTTTCCTCTTCCCCTCCCTAACCAGTGTCTTTTTGAGACCCCTGTCTTTTCATGGTCTTAAAGATCAGACATGTTTGTTTATTTTTATTACTAAGTTTTATATAACTTGTTTTATATCCTACACCCTTACACATTTTCTCAATTCTTTTCTCACATTCTAGTCATTCTCCACCGTAACTTTCACTTCACAACCTAGAGTTTTAATAAATTTTTGTATTTGTGAATGATCCATCCAAAATCTTGCCTTCTTGCTTTCTTGACCTCTTTCCAATGACCTTATCTTCTATTTACCCAACACTCTTCCTTTTTTTTTTTCTTTAATTTTGGCCATACAGTGGGGTTTATGATTAATCCAAACTCTTCTAACTTTGAATCACAGTTCATAAATCCCAATTTTTTTACCATTCTAGTTCTCTAACTTTCTGATTATCTAAATAATTGCACATATTCCAACCAAATTTAAAAATCAAGACAAGAAAATTTTATTATATATTTCAGTATAAAATAGTTTAGGTCAAGTAAATTATAGTATAAAATTAAAATTACTTGTATTTTTAATGTATGAGTTCAATGTGACTTTAAAAAAATTCTGTGATCCAGAAAAATTATATTAGCCATGATTATATATGTATGCATATATGAGTACATGTGTATTCATATATGCTTACATTTACATACCCATATACACATAAACACATATTCCATTTTTCATGAATTTTTGGATATATTTTCCATTGAAAACAAGAGCTATTAGGTATCTACTCAATTATTTCCTCCAAATTTTTGATATCCCAAATAACAGGAGGGATGCTTTGTTTCCTTATATCCACAACAACTTCTGTGCCTGGTATATGCTCAGTAAAACCCCTAATTTTATGGGGTGCCTGGGTGGCTCAGTGGGTTAAAGCCTCTGCCTTTGGCTCAGGTCATGATCCCAGGGTCCTGGGATCGAGCCCCATATCCAGCTCTCTGCTCAGTGGGGAGCCTGCTTCCTCATCTCTCTCTCTGCCTGCCTCTCTGCCTACTTGTAATCTCTGTCTGTCAAATACATAAATAAATCTTTAAAAAAAATAAATAAAATAAAACCCCTAATTTTAAAGTAATAAATATTGAGGTCCTACATAGGTTTTGAAATGGGAGATGATAAGCATTATCAGAATGTGTAATTATTCTAAGCAGAAGAAGGCTGACTGGAAATAACAGTTGATAACAAAAAATGCTGACTGGAGAGTGAAAATACAGACAAGAGCTGAAAAATATGAAAGTATGCATTGTCCATAGCTAAAACTGTAGGGGAAAAGTAATGTCAAATTTCATGAAAAATATATTTGGATAACAGAAAAAAATAAGCCTACCTTCAAAGTCTATTGAAACCGTGCTTTCTTAACCTGTAGGCAGTTGTTCAGTGGAATGGATAACTCTTTGCTCTAGTGTCTGTAGGTTATGTGTGTTATAGGATGCTTAGCATCATCTCTGACCTCTACCCACTAGGTGCCAATAACACCCTTTTCTGGTAGTTGTGACAGACAAAATGTCTCTAGACATTTCAAAATATCCTCTGAGAGACAAAATCACCTTAGTTGAGAATCACTGATTTAAACAAAAGCCCTATAAAGGATCTTACACTTCTTGGTGGAGTCTAATTTCTGATCTTGAGAACATTAAGTTCCAATCTCCTTAGACTTAACCAGCTACTGGATGTCAGTGACACTTCGGAGGCATAAGCAAGGGGACTTAGGAGAAAGATATACCATTCTTTGGCAATTAGGAAAATAAAGCAAAAACAATGCAAAAAAAGACAAAGATTTTTATGAAGGAGAGTAAATATATGGGTAATAGAAAAAAAATCATCTCTATCTCATATCTAGTAATATGGTGTGCCCCCCACCCCACCCCTGACTCTAGCAATAACAGTTGACCCTTGAACTACATAAGGGTTGGGGTACTGACCCTTGCACACAGCCACAAATCTCTGTGTAACTTTTGATTCCCCCAAAACTTGACTAATATCCTATTTTGATCTTGAAGTCTTACTGATAACGTAAACAATTGATTAATACATATTTTGTGTATTATATGTATTACATACTGTATTCTTACGATAAAGTAAGCAATAGAAAAGGAAATGTTACTCAGAAAATAATAGAATGCATTTATAGTACTGTACTGTATTTATTGAAAAAAATCCACATAAAAGTGGACCCACACAGTTCAAATCCATGTTGTCCAAATGTCAAATATATCTATTTTTATTTTTCCTCTTTCCTTTTCAAGTACCTTGTATATACAATTTCAGTTGCTCTTTTTCTCAGGAAAAAAATCCATTTTTTACAGTTTTGAAATGTAAAGATTTATGGAAGGCATTACACAGCAAGCTTTACCATTTGCAATTCAGTATATGATTGAGAATCACTGTATAACTTTGCTCCTGCTGTTTTGTATTGATTGTACACTACATGTTTCATTAGACTACATTCAAAAAACTTTATTCCAAATGCTTTATAGATTTGCAAACTTCAATAATTGCCCTGAGACTGTGACTCTATAAGTGACTAAAAGTATGTACCGCAGGAAGGCAATGCTAGTCAGTGATTTGGTCATATTAACAGCTGAAGTTTGGAGACTCAGTAGGCTTGAATGATTCATATTGATTAAGACCACTCTCTGAGTTGAACAATATGGATGGATTTTTTGGTTTAAATGTATGTTGGTTTATTTATTGTTTTTTTTTTCCCAGTATGCAATATGCATTCTATGAATTTGATAAATTTACTTTTTAACTCTATCCATGACAATTGTACTATAGCAAGAATCCTATTGAGTACATATGGAAAATTCACATTCTTGAGTTACAAGAGAGCAGAATAGAGCAGTTTCTACTTAGATTCCATCCCACGGAACTAATTCCATTATACATTATTCTTCCCTCGAAAGAGGACTCAAAATATAAACCCGAGTGTCAGTCTTTTAATAAGATACCAATTTGTTTGTTTTTTTCCACATAGTTTAAGCAAAGAGACATAAACGTCTGCCCATATTAGGTTATTACATATTCTGTTTGACTCAGTAATTGTTCAGTTTTAACATTTAAATCTGATGTGAAAACACATTAGTTTATTAATGTAATTATTATTTACCACTACTTAAAGAAATATAATTTCTATAAGATGCTATATAACATCTCTGTGGACTGACAGTTTTCAGTCTAAATATTACATTTTTATTGATTTACATTCTTTAATAATTTGTTTCACTTGTTTAAAGCTGTGAATTGATCAAAAATGTTTGTTACCTGCGGTTCTTTAAGAATTGCAAGATGGCATATGTAACTTGTGCTAACAAGAAAAGAACAATTTTCTGACTGCCAAATAGTGAATGTAGTGTATAAATTCAGTGAAATAATGAAGGGTAATATTAAAAGAAGAAATTTAAATTATTTTTAAGTTATTTAAATTATTAATAATAAAATTCATTAAGTAAGTAATAATATATCTAAAGCACCTCATCCTAATATTCAACAATTTTTCCCATAAAGACTTAAAACTAAAAAGAACTAAGCTTACATTAGAAAAGATTTTTTCTGTTTAACAGTGATATTTAATTGTCTATATAGCTGAGACATTTTTGGAGCCATGACTTCATTTAAATGTATAGACAACTTGTGGACAATAGAATATTAACCAATAGATAGGTGAATTTGTCATTTTCTTCTGATCAGGTCTTTACATGATTTGAATTTGCATAAAATGAGTACTCATAAGAACTTTACCACATGAAAAAGATGAATTTCAAAATTTTTTTTTTCTCTCCTGAACATTGATGTTCTCTACTGCTGCCCACGGTTTATTTAATGTTAGGTTTGTTCTCTAATAAGCTTACTTGTGAAGATAGGAAACTGTAATTTTTTCTTCTAATAACTTTTATAGGCTTGAATGTCTTAATTGAACAGTCTTGTGTCTTTCATGTGATGATATAAATGGTAGAGAAAGGTAGATCAATCTTGTTCTTTGATTAAACTGATACTGTCTAGAGGTTGTAGCTTTACTAATGCTCTTGATGCTCTTAGTTAAAAGCTGAACTTAACTGTAAGACTGAGAAGGTTGTGGCTGATTATAGGGCAATAGCTCACAAGTTTGAACTGACATACATGCATTCTGGCAGTACATTAAATTATGTGTTCTTTTTATGGTTATGCTCTTCCCTAAATTGCTAATTGTTAAATATGTTGTATTTGAAGAGTTTTCTTCCCCTCCTGCTATTTGATCACATTAAGAAGTCATTATTCTTTGTTTATGATCTCACAGTCTGTCAATTAAAGTGTTTGCAGTGTCAAAAGCAAGATTATATGCAGGATTTTTTCAGAATGAGCCAAAAGAAACAAGTTAGTAAGCACAAATATTTTATAATAATGCATAGTATTTATTAATATAAAACAGAACCAAGTTACCATTCACACATTCAACAAATCTACATTGTTCATACTAAATTTTCATAGATGTTTGGTTGTGATAATTTAACTATAGTTGTGTAAATCATAAACAACTGGGGGAGATTGAATGAAGGATTATGGAAACTGCTCAAGCTATTTTTTCAACTCTATAAAACTAATAATACATGAAAAAAATTTTAAGTGAAAACATTTGAGATTAAAATTCTTAGCATACCAATAATTATTTGCCTAGAGAACTCTAATATTTCTGAGACATGCCACAGAATAGTTTTGTTTGTATACACACACACACACACACACACACACTCATGACATATATATGTACTAGTCTACTTAGGCTGCCATAACAAAATACTACAGTACTACAGACTGGGTGGATTAAGCAACAGACATTTCTCATAGTTCTGGAGGCTAGAATTCCATGGTTAATGTGTCAACAAATTTGGTTTCTAGTAAGGGCTCCTTTTCTATCTTCTAGACAGCCACCTTCTCATAGTGCCCTCACCTGGCCTTTCCTTTGTGTGCATACAGTAAAAAAGTCCCCTCTTTCTTATGCCTCTCTTTTTGTAAGGACATCAATCCCATAGAGTTAAGGTCCCACTCTTAAATATCACATTTAATCTGAATTGCCTCCATGAAGGCCCTATCCCAAAATATATACACATTGACAGTCAGGGATTCAATGTAAGGATTTTGAGTGAATACACTTCAGTCTATAATAACATACATACACGCATATGTACATTCAGTGTAACTTTGAGTTAGGTCACCCATCTGGTGAATTCTGTAATCTCAGTTTTGGAACTTCTTCTGGTGAGAAAGGGCATTGGGACTTACACTTTGCAAATCATTTAGGGAGCATTAATCATGTATCCATTCCATTTTCAATAAGCTGAATTGCCCATTAGCCACATCACCTCTTCAATTTAAGATCAGTTCATTCTTGGCCCCATCAGGGACATAGGAATTTAAGAGAAACAAGTTGTTTTACTTGCTGTATTTCTTTCTGGAGTTCAAGCAAGTGACTGACTGATAGAAAAGTTTCTCTGGTTCTTACCCAGAAACAGAAAGCTGCATGAAAAAAGAGGTCAGAGAAAGGCTGAGGTCAGCAGGATTCTTGCACCAGCCTTTAACAAAGAACAGCAGAATGAAAAAAAGTTAAAAAAAAAAAAAGTTAAAAAAAAATCTGGATTTAGATTAAAGATGTTTTTCTGTTTTATCCACAATGAGAGAAAAAAAAAGAATCATTTTGGTACCTAAGGAGTCATTCTCTTGATTTCTCTTGGGGATATCCTATCCCACGTATCCCAAAATTATGCTTCAAAAGTAAATGTAATTTACTTTTGAAATTAACATTCTTATTATTTAGTTTGCTCCTCATAACACCACAGAATATTCAGATATATAGTAAGAATCCTATATGGTTTATTTTCTCTCTATTTTATGTTTCATGTGCAGGTAATGGAGTGTTAAAATCTTCAAATGCATTTGTGTACTTTGTATATATCCCTGAATTTCAAACACTTTCTGCTTAATATACTTTAATGCTCTGTTATTTGGCTCATTAAATCTTATGACTATGATAATTTCATTGGAGATAGTATTTTGTATCAATATACTATAATATTCTCTATCCCATTGAATGATTTTTTGCCTTATTTACACCTTGCCTTAAATTAGTATCTCAACCTCTAATTTTATCCATTTTCTTTATACATTTTTGCTCATTCTTGTACCCCCAAACTTTATCAATTTGTTTTAGAAATGCTCTTAGGGTACAGGAAGTAGTTGATATTATTTTGTTATTAATCCGTTTGACACTATATTTCTCTTTGCATTTAATTGGGGGTAAATCATTGGCATGTATTCTTATAACTGTTGTGGTTGGTATTGTTTATTTCATTTTATATTATTTTTATTCTGTTTGTATAGGTATTTACAGATATTTTTGTGATTTTTTTTTTGCTTTTGACTAAGTGCTTAGTTACAAAGAAAGTGAACATTGTTTTAATTTCATAAGCTTTCTTCTCATTAGTATCTGCCTCATGTATTTTCTCATATATTTACTATTTATCTTTCCATGCCTTGCCTTAACTTAGCAAAATTATATATTCACATTTACAAAATAGTATCACAGTCTCTACCATTTAACCAGAGAAAATAGTACCTATGCCTCCCTTGTAACCATGAATTTATTTTAATTTATCTCTACCACTATAGGTTTTTCTATTTTTCTTGAGTTTTCTATGCTTCATTTGTTCTACTTTATTTCCTTATTCTGGATCAGGGGTGTTTTTCATTTCTTCCTATTAGTAGTAGAGAAATTATTTTCTTTTTAAATTTTTAATGAATACTTTTTTTTTTTAAGATTTTATTTTTAAGTAATCTCTATACCAAATGTGGGCTGGCTCTAACTTACAGTCCTGAGATCAAGAGTCATATGCTCTACTGACAGCCCAGCTGGGCACCCTTAATTTTTTAGTGAATACTCTTAAACTGCTGTTAAAAAGCCTAACTTAAAAAACAAACAAACAAACAAAAAAATTAATATTAAAAAATATCACTTCCCTACTTCCTAAAAGTAGACAAATCTTAGAGCGTGGATTCTGGTCATTTCATATGAGTTTGTACTAAATGTGACCAACTTATTTTAAAAATTCAAATTAGTTTTAAATTTAAGCAATCAGTAATTTTGTGGATTATCACTTATTTCTGTCAATATTTCTCCTGAAATGACTTTCTTTTTTTTCTCAAGTTATGTCTGTTTTTTTAGTGATAAACACTATGTTTTCACTGTCTAAAAAGAATATTAAAATTGCCTATATGTTTAAATCATAGTTTAGCTGAGTACAAAGGTGTGGTTTGATGACTATTTATTTCCCTGGTATTTTTAAAATAATTTTATTTTATTTTTCAGTTCTCCAAGATTCATCGTTTACATAGTACTTTGAAGGTAAAGCTGTGTTTTCCTCCTTTTTTTTTTTAAGAGATTTTATTTATTTATTTGACAGGCAGAGATCACAAATAGGCAGAGAGACAGGCAGAGAGAGAGAGAGGTGGAAGCAGGCTCCCTGGTGAGCAGAGAGCCAGATGGGATGCGGGGCTCAATCCCAGTACCCTGGGATCATGACCTGAGCCAAAGGCAGAGGCTTTAACCCACTGAGCCATGCAGGCACCCCTTTTTTTCCTCACTCTTGAGAAAAGTTTTCTTTTTACTGTAATTTCTACTTAGTAAATCATTACCCATGACTGTGTGGTTTTTATATTCAAATACACTTTTGTTGTTGTTGATTTTATCAATAGAAGTGCATAATTATTATTCATAGGTCAAAACTAATACCATTTATGGAATTTTTAACTGTCCAGTTTACATTTTGATGATTGTTGATACATTGTAATCATGCCAAAAAATATAGAGTTCCATCACAATTTTACTAACATCATGCTAAGTGAAAGAAGATAAACCAGAATGAATATATTATATAATATTATTTCTACAAAATTCTAGAACAATAGATTATCTGTGGACACAGGAATGAAAAAGTGTAGGTCTCTGTGTACTTCTGAATGAACTAGGAAAAGACACGGTGGATGTGTTTTGGGTAATAGCAACACTCTAGTTCTGCGTGTGTCTTATACAATGTATGCAATTCTCAGAGGTCATTCAACTGAACGCGGCTCAGTGGGTTAAGCCACTGCCTTCGGCTCAGGTCATGATCTCAGGGTCCTGGGATCGAGTCCCGCATCGGGCTCTCTGCTCAGCGGGGAGCCTGCTTCCCTCTCTCTCTCTGCCTGCCTCTCTGTCTACTTGTGATCTCTGTCAAATAAATAAAATAAAAAAATCTTTAAAAAAAAAACTGGTAGTTTATTGTATTTTAGATTATATTTCCTTCATATATATAGATATAAATGTATATCTATATCTATATCTATATATATGGAGAGAGAGAGGGAGAGAAAATATAAAGCAAGCAAGAGACTGGAACAAAATATCTGCAATACATTCCTGGCAAATCTTGCATAGAGACTATATATGGCATAATAAAGCCAATAATAAAATGAAAGAAATTCTATAAAATACAGACACAAGATCTGAATAGATATTTCACAAAAGAAGATACCCCCCAAAATATTTGAAAAGGTTCTCAAAATCATTAGTCATTTGATAAAGGCAAATTAAAACTACGATGTGATACCATTTCACACCCACTAGAATGATCATAATTAGTCTCACAACACGTAATACTGACTGGAATTTATACTCATTGCTAGTGGGACTATAAAATTGTACAATTTTGGAATACAATTTGACTATTTTTTTTTTGGAAGTTATCTATTCCTTTTTTTTTTTAACATATAATGTATTATTTGCTTCAGGGGTACAGGTCTGTGAATCATCAGTCTCACACAATTCACAGCACTCACCATAGCACATACCCCCCAATGGTACTTTATTTTAAAGTACAATATACATCTAATCTTTGTTCCAAAAATGACATTTCTACATATTTTCCAAGAAAAGTAAAACATTATATTAAACAAATGTTTATGATAGTTTTACTTATAATTACTTCAGGCTGGAAACCATCCAAATGTCCATCAACAAAGTAATAGACAAATGTATTTTGCTTAGCATTATATTCTCCAGATCCATCCATGTTGTTGCAAATGGCAAGATATCACTCTTTCTATGGCTGAGTAATATTCCATTTATATATGTCCCATTTCTTTCTTTCTTTCTTTCTTTCTTTCTTTCTTTCTTTCTTTCTTTCTTTCTTTC
>NW_019154112.1:14895102-14910311 GCF_002288905.1 Enhydra lutris kenyoni | reverse complement strand
TCTTTCTTTCTTTCTTTCTTTCTTTCTTTCTTTCTTTCTTTCTTTCTTTCTTTCCTTTTCCTCCTCTTCATCTGTTGATGAACAGTTGGGCTGCTTCCTTAATTTGACTATTGTAAATAAGGCTACAGTAAACAAAGGGGTGCATATATCCCTTCAAATTAATGTTCTTGCATTCTTTGGATAAATACCCAGTAGTGCAATTCCTGAATCATAGGGTAGTTCTATTTTTAACTTTTGAGGAACCTCCATATTGTATTCCCTAGTGGCTGCACCAGTTTGCATTCCCACCAATAGTACACAAGTGTTCCTTTTTCTCTATATCCTTGCCAGCACTTGTCATTTCTTGTGTTTTTGGTTTTAGCCATTCTGACAGGTGTGAGGTGATGGCTCATTGTAATTTTGATTTCAATTTCCTGATGATGAGTGATGTTGAGCATTTTTCATGTGTTTGTTGGCTGTATGTTTTCTTTGGAGAAATGTTTGTTTATGTCTTCTGCCCATTTTTAATTATTTGTATTATTTGTGTGTGCATATGTTGAGTTGGGTAAATTCTTTATATATTTTGGATACTAACCCTTTATCAGATACATCATTTGCAAATATCTTCTCCCATTCAGTAGGTCCTTTAGTTATGTTGGTTGTTTCCTTTGCCTACAGAAGCTTTTTATTTTTGATATAATCCTAATAGTTTTTTAGTGTTTTTTTTTTTTGTTTTGTTTTTGCTTTTGTTTCCCTTATCTCAGAAGACATATATAAAAGGAAGTTGCTATTACCAATGTCAGAGAATTACTTCCTGTGCTCTCTTATAGGACTTTTATGGTTTAAGGTCTCACATTTAGGTCCTTAATTCATTTTGTTTATTTGTGTGTGTGTGTGCGTGTGTGTGTGTGTGTTTAACCTGATTTAGGACATTTAGGCATTTATATAAGTTTCTACTACACATAAAACCTTTTAAATTAGTGTTTTTGTATTCTTTGGGTAAATAACCAGTAGTGGAATTACTAGACCACATGGTGATTCTATTTTTAATATTTTGAAGAGATACTATATATATATATATGGTCTTCCATAGTGACTGCAGCAGTTTACATTACTACCTGGTGAAATTATTTTGATGAAAGTAGTATGAGTATTTGTAGTAAAACAATATACACTAATAAGCATAACCATTTGTTATTAGTTTATTCACATTAACTACTTAATAACCTTTACATACTTGAATATATTTGTATACTTAAACATGAATAGATAAATTCAACAATTTATTTTGCAGATCTTTCCTTTGGAGATATCATTTTATATGAAAAATTTTAAGTTAATTACATTAATATAGTAGTCTAGATGATATATTTTGTTTCTTCACCAATTTAAATATAACATATTTAAAAATCATTTTGGACATTCATATTCCAATAATACTGATTCATGTTGTCTTCTAACGAGTTGTTTTCAGAATGACATAGAATAGAAGTATTTAATAAAAATAATCTCAATAATGAAACAGTATAATACAATTGATACTTCAACATAATGAGATTAATCAAAATGAAGAGGTGTTTCTTTGCTAAATTAAACTAATGACAGTTGTTTTAGGAATAATCATTGCTGCCATCAAGGTATTTATTGCCTAGTAGTTTTGTTTTGGTGTGGTTTGGTTTTTAAGTCACCATAAGTGCTAGATTGGTATATTTTAGTGTCATTTGCAGAGTTGTGAGTTTAATTTTAAATTGTACTTTGGAATTGGAACCATCTGCTAAGTTTCTGTTTCACTGACTCCAGAAAGGCTTGAAGACTTGCCAAGACCATTTCTCAGACAACCCATTCTCATAGATCTATTCTATTCATAGATGATTTAAAGATTCCCAATTTATGTCTTAAATAATTTTGTAGCTGGATTATTTACCATTAAATAATCTTAGAGTAGATTATTTTTTTCTTTTCAAAGATTTAGTAAAAGAACATTCAGCACAAATAATTTTATTTATTGTAATTTCCAGTAATGTCCCAACTAAGTTAAATAAGAATTTTCTACTGAATATTTTTATTAGAAAATTAAGATAATATACATGATCAATTTCATTTTTGATTAAGGGGTACATTGCTAAGGAATACAAACATTGCTAATGAACTTACACATAAATAGCATATAGTTCAATACATTAAATTACCCACAAAAATAAAGAAATAATAAATCTTAGTATTTAACATTGTTATAAAAATATTACCCAATATTAATTTCAAGATACATTAATAAAGTGGACTTGGTAACAAAATGAAGTCTATTGTTTGTCATTCTTTAACAATGAAGGAGATTGATTATAGATTACATGATAAATGCTTAGAGAAGATCATTTGTCATTTTTTAATTATGAAAAAATGGCCAACTCATTAACATTCTTGGCACTGTGTTTGTTGCAACATTAAAGGAAACTCATTGGAGGTGATTTTGAAATTCTTCAACTATGAGGAAAACATTTTGGTATAAATAAAAGCCAAAGTTTAATATACAATGAAATAGATATATTGTGCTATGAGTCAAAAGGAAAAATAGGTCAATTTTGGATACTTATGTAAAAAATAGAGCATCAGCTACTTATGAGTATGTGTGTGAATCTATGCACATGAGTCTCTATGTTTGTGTGTATACTCTCAAAGCAGTATTGCATTTATTAGCCAAATTTATATAACACTTTATTATCCTTTATAATGCTTCAAAAATATAAAAGCCAATTTGCTATCATGGTAGAGTTGGCCACTGATTTAATACAAGAATATACATTAGAGTAACTTTTTAAAGTATCACTAAATCCCATTTTGCAAGGCTAAGCAGGATGCTTCAGGATGACTACAGAATGGAAGTGGACACTTTCAATAGTGAATTTGATAGTGGGTCAAATTTAGCTGGCTGCCCATGAAATCCACACTTAGAAGTTTAGTGTGTGAATAGTCGCATTTCACATAAACCCACTCTCTGCTCCTGCATATATTTTCAAAGTTGAAGGAAGGAAGGAAGGAAAGAAAGAAAGAAAGAAAGAAAGAAAGAAAGGAAGGAAGAAATTGACTCAGTACTTTATTTTAAAATCCTGATTAACAGAAAAATACTGTAATAAACTTTTAAAATGGTGTAATGATTAACAACCCCCCAATCTGTGTATATCTGAAGAAAAACAGTGGTGTTTATTATGTGTTAAAATATATTTTCTGAGCAAGTTCAGAAAAATATTGGCATAGATTTATTAAATAATAAAATCTTCCAATTTGATGAAATTTCAGGTAGAAGAGGGAATAGGATTCCCACATGCCAAATAAACATTAATAGGCAAAGGAAGAGGTGCCTGGGTGGCTCAGTGGGTTAAAGCCTCTGCCTTTGGCACAGATCATGATCCCAGTGTCCTGGGATAGAGCCCCACATCCCACACTCTGCTCAGCAGGGAGCCTGCTTCCCTTCCTCTCTCTCTGCCTGCCTCTCTGCCTACCCGTGATCTCTGTCAGATAAATAAATAAAAGCTTAAAAAAAAAAGAAAAAAATAGGCAAAGGAAATCTTAGTGTCAAAACTAATTTAGTTTTTTTTTTCTTTTTTTGTGTGGTAGGAATAGAATAATTAAATCATTTTGGAAATACTTTTTAGCATTGGCAATGTTTCTTTGCATGTCTGATATCAAAGATGTTTTAATCTTTTGAAGTATCCTGACAGTAAGAAAAAGGATCAGATTTTTGGAATTCCACTTACTTTTTTTTTTTTAAGATTGTATTTATTTATTTGACAGAGAGAGAGATCGTAAGTAGGCAGAGAGGCAGGCAGAGAGAGAGAGGGGGAAGCAGTCTCCTTGCTGAGCAGAGAGCCTGATGCTGGGCTTGATTCCAAGACCCTGACCGTGACCTGAGCTGAGGACAGAGGCTTTATCCACTGAGTCACCCAGGTGCCCCAGTAACTTACTTTTAAACTTTCTCCGTTTTGCTTGAGCCATAGGAATTGTACAAATGTATAATCAGGATTTTTTTTTCCAAATTATCCAGATGCACCTTTGGCATCTTATTATTTTTGCCAGAACAGCTCTTGATGCCAAAATAGGAAATGAAGCAAAAATACAAACTGAAATGTTTGTATTTTGAGTTTCTTTCAATTGATAATAATGTCCTCTTTCTCATTATACACAGTTCCTGAGGAAGTAAGAAGTGCTGGTGAATGTTTTTCTGAAGTAAGGAGGGTACAAAGTGCTGACCATTGTGGATGAAGGAAAGAGAATAAATCTGTACTTCAAGATAAACCTAAAAATGTGATAAGTGAAAAAAAATGCTGAGCAAACTCTATCAGTAGTTTGGCATTTATGTTAGACTGTGATATAAGAAATTCTGAACTTAAAACATAGGGAAAATAAAGTAATTTTTAATGGTCTTGGAAGGGATGCTAGAAATTATAACTTAGTTAAGAACTTTAGTTATTCCAAATGTTAGTTATTCCAGTTTTCTACATTATGAGATAATAAATGTATTCAAGCTCTATGAGTAAAGCTTAGTGATATTCAATCATAAGTTACATAAATATTGAAAAATGATAGAGTGATAAGTTGATTTGAATTTTCAACGTTTATTTCATGAAGCAAGATGTATTTAAAGAAAGAGCATTTCAGGGGCACCTGGGTGGCTTAGTGGGTTAAGCCTCTGCCTTCAGCTCAGGTCATGATCTGAGGGTCCTGGGATTGAGTCCCACATTGGGCTCTCTGCTCAGCAGGGAGCCTGCTTCCTCCTCTCTCTCTGTCTGCCTCTCTGCCTACTTGTGATCTCTGTCTGTCAAATAAATAAATAAAATCTTTAAAAAAAAAAAGAGCATTTCAGTTGATTTTAGATTTTATTCTACATTTGTTACATCAAAACTGCATGGTATTCAAGTTATTGCCAGATGAATGGCTTTCATATCTAAAAAAGTTATCTACCAACATTCACATTATTGTTCTTTCCTTTAGCATTGACTATGTAAACTATTTCAAATAGTTTTCACCATCTCTGCAAACTTAGCTGCTAGTAAATTTTCTGAACATTTATTATTTGCGGGTGAAGGTGTTCTCACTGCAAATGACTATAGTTCCTCATCCAGGGTGCTTCCCAGTTAATGAGAAGACAACTCATAAATATTCCTGAGCTCCTCAATAGCTTCTAACCACTCAAAATTCTCCCAAACATAATGTTTCCCCCTAAATCTAATGGTGAAACTAAGGGTATTGGAATCAGGAGATAACAGGAGGGGTACAGGAATAACTGTGTTGGAGTTGTCTAATTAATGATGGAGAAGTGGAGACCACTGTTAAAGTGCATGATTTCAAAACAGTATTTACAAATGTCATTGGTCATACCATTGGATTTGCTAGAACATCAAATCATTGCTCTCAAAATTGATTTTAAAAGGATGTAGTTTACTAATACCCTGGATTTCCCAAATGTAGTGTCTTTTAAGGTCTGAAAGTGCTGATGAGGGAAATTTCCACTTTATAAAATAATTACGTCTAAGAAATGTAGAAAAGTGGTAAAATTCAAATATCTCCCTTTTCAATCCCCCAATTAAGTACTCTAAGAAACCATCATTACTGTATCCAAAAATCATTAGGTAGAAAATTGATGTAGAATTTTGCAATGGATGAATTGAATCAGTAATATCAGAAAGCCACTGATCAATCTATTAAGAGTAAAGTAAGGAGACATTATGTACCTCCAGATAGGATGCTTTGGGAAGCACAAAATAACACCTAACCGAATCCAAATAAAATCTAAGCCTCTCGATCTAAAGATGAGTTTACAGGAAATACATAAAGCAGAGGAACAGTTAAATAGCATAAGAATAAACTCAAACCATATGTGGAAAATTCTAGAGGATAAATGATTAGATATCTTATGAGATAAATACAAATTGGACAGAAGAATATTAGGTATAGACTAAAGAGACTTAAGAATCAAATCAACTAAATGCTATGTGTGAATATTTTAGAAATACTAATTTTTTTGAATACTGATTCTTAATAAATTCTAGAAAAATATTTTTAGGACTATTAAGGAAATGGAGAGACTATAGCAGATATTTCAGAAGTATTGCTAATTTTGTTGTACTAATTGTATAATGCTTATATAAAAAATGAAATTCCTTGGTTGGGGTTGCATTTACTTTAAAATATTCTAGCCAAAAACAGGCAAAAGACAAGATGCAGGAGAAGGTATGGGGGAGAGCAAGGCAGAGAGAGAGAGGGCTGGAGAAAGAACTCGGGCAAGACAATACATGAGAGGGGTGAGACAAGTTTAGCAAAATAAGAACTCCTGAGGTTTGCTGAAGTGCACCTGAGAATTCATTTTACTGCCTTCTCTATTCTGTGCATATCTGAAAATTTCCATTAAGAAAGTAGTGTGATGTCAGTACCTTAAAAACATTTCCAAAAAATGTCAGAAATTAATTATAACTGATTGAAGATAATTATAAACTAACATACCAGAACTGCAAAATAAAGGCAAATTGAAATGCATATGAGGATACCTCAATAGCAGTTTTATCATATTTTTGAAAGTTTTGGTTATGATATGTAAGAAAAAGACTGGCTCTACTTTTTTTTCTCCCCCCAGCAAATTAAGTCTAAGTCCTATGCATAACTTAGTTCTCTGAATTCTTATATGCAGTTTCTTTTTCCATAAGCTAGCTGTTCCTTCTCACCCAGAATGGTCTTAACCCTCTAGAATCAGCCTAATCAACCTGCACAGTACACCTGCAGAGAGTTGGGACCTTTTCCTTATCCTACTTTGTTTATGGCATTGCTTCTAAGCAGCGAAGTTGAGATAATGGAAATGTATGGCCAAAGAGCCAGTTGATTGAGGGCCACAGGCTGATGGAGCAACCATCATCTCCAACACTAACTGTCACCACCACAGAAAGAAAAGACATGTCTTAGAGGGCCTCACATTGGCCACTAAATCCTTGGGCTGGAAGTGACATATCTCATTGGTCAGATGCAAGTACACCCGGAAGTACAGCCCTACCAAATAACCCTGAACAGGGGAGAATCTGACTACTGGTAATGATCATTTATGATTCCCACACCCAGTCTACACAGCACACACAAATATGTGTACACATACCCATGTATATAAAGACTTTTTCATTGTGAACTATAATACAAATGTCAGTATTTACATTGCTTTTGCATTCTCTGAGAATTATCTTGTTAACTAAGACCATCTAATGAAATCTCATTGTGAATAAAAGGTAATGTTATCTGATTTCAATTTTATATGACTGCATTAATCTTTCATTAGCATTAGCTAACATTATATAAAATAAAATCATTTCATAAGACAGGAAGTAACCATAACAATATTGATTAAGGGTTTTTATTCACTTAAAAATCATTTAATAGCTACGGGTTGATACATTTAAAAAAATATTATTATGTGCCCTCGGATGGATGTTGAGATCAAATTCTGCAGGCTATTACATTTTTTCCCCAAATATCCTATATATCATTTCAGATCCAATGTAACAAGGGCTTTCGTTAGTATGGATGATTATACAATTACAATTTGAGTTAATTATTATCTGTCATTTACTCTGCATGAATGGCCGTGTCTCCATTGGCAGCCTGGATAGCCTTAAATCATATTCAAAGGCTCTTCTGTTTGGGGTGCTTTAAATTTAAGGCTCTTGTATAAGTTGATACATCTGACTTTTCTATGACTGTTTCAATGTGGATAACCCCATCATGATAAAATCTCTTTTAAGTCTAGGGATTTTTAATAGGCCTGAAATCAGATAAATGTATTGTCTACTTTAACAAAACTTAATTGGATATCTGGAAACCCCAGAAAAGAGAAAGAAAATGACAGATATATTTTCAATTCAAAACTCAGAACTAAGACACATGGCATGTTTCTAAGCAAAGAAACACTTGCTTTGCAAGATTAATAATAATCTTTTGGGCCTGGACCTGTCTCTATTATGAATAAGTTATGATGTAAAGCAGTGGCAGAGATTGAGGAAGTTCAGAACAGTTGTTTATCCCAGATTCTACTGCTTTATATCCATGTTACGTTATTCAAATTATTCTTTTCAATTCTTCATCAGCGGCCCTGAAAAAAAGAAGCTTTTCTCACACAGAGATACATTATGCAGCTCATCCTCCAATAAAAACATATTTCCCTAACTGCTAGACTTCCAGTTTGCAAACACGCTTCATTTGCCCTTCAGGGACTGCTTCAACTGCAGAGAGGTTCTTTCTTAAGGTTACCCCCCTGGAGGTGGCTCACATCCACAGACAGAGGGAGGATAAAGGCTTCATCTTTACAGTTATATCCTGGTGGGAACAGTCCTGATGGGACATTTTAACTCAAGCTTTCCATAGGGTCAGCTGAGGTTGTCACCGAGGCTTGAACAATAGTTGGACCTCTCTCTAAATCCAGCTCCACTCCACATGCCCCATATCATCAGGGCTGATTCCAAGAGTACTCATTCATAAATATTTTGTACCCTAGTCCTAGCCTTTCATCAGATACTGCTTCCCAGTGAACCCAACCTGCAATAATAGTGCAGGTTGATAGGTCACATCAGATAACCCAGCATAGAACTTTGGTAAAATAAACACTATGAAAAACTAAGAAACATTCTGATAAATTATCTTTTAATATAGCCATTTGCCTTTACCTGGGAGCACCTAAAAGAATCATTTCAAACTTCTTCATACAATCTTAATGGTAATTGTAAAATCTTGAGTCCATAGTATTTTGGAGGAAATTTTATTTAATTTTCCCTGGATCATTTTGAAATATATTTTTCTATTTCAGAATAACACAACCCTATTTATTAGTAAAAATGCTGATTTGTTACATTATTAAGTTGAAAGGATATATTAATACCTGTTAATATTACTATTATCATTGTGCTTCATGCCACGTGCCACATACCTACCATCGCAGACATAACACTACACAGACTCTTTTGAAAGCATTTCATATTTTATAAGAAAATATCGTATATGATTATTTTATAATTAAAAGAAAAATAATGAATAATGGCCCCAAGAGCTGATCTCTACTGAATTATAACCCAATGTTACTCTAAGGTATGGCATTAATAGAGTTAAATTGTGAGGGATAAACAAGCAATCAACAACAACGAGAAGCAATCCAGTTTTATTACCTCAAGAATAAAATCAGGGCTTTGCCTATGCTCAATTTTTCAATTTGCTTTATGCAATTTTGCATATGCAATTTTACCACTTGCTTCTGGCCTCTGTATATGAGGTCTTCTGGGAACTGTATTTCTGAAAGTGCAGAAGTTTTCAAGTTTGTCATCTTTTAAGTTTCTTCTTCCTAGGACTACCTCTTGATGTTGACAGGTAGAAGAGGTTTTTTGGTTTTGTTTTGTTTTTTTTCCTAGGAGGTTCAGTTTTCTTACTGACACAGAATTCCCATTGACTCAGTGATGTTTTGGGCAAGGTGCTGCCTGAATGTTAAGTGAAATAGTCAAAATTCTATGTATGGACTAGAAACCTGGATGAGAAACCTAGCTTTGCAACTTCTACAAACCTCCACTAGCTTATCTATAATGAGGAATTTTACTGTGTCCCTCTTAGAATTGTTATCCTGATTAATGACAAGTTTATAAAATGTATATAAAGCATCAGCATTTGGTATGTACCAGAAAAATATTTACTGTTCCCACTCTGGTCCTTTGTTTCTGGTCTGGTTTACCCATCTTAAAACGCTACACAAATTCTACTGTAAATCCTTTTCTCACACTGCCTTTTAAAATCTATTTTGTTCTCCCCTTTTTTGTCTTCTTCCTCTGTAATAATGGAGGAAATCTGAAAATAGTACAGAAGATATGTGGGTGTCTTTTAACAGTTGCTTCATAGAAAACCTTTAAGAACTTAGTGACATATAACAAAAATGTTTTGATTATGTTCATTAATTCAGGGGTCCAAAATCCAGAGAGGCCATGGTAGAGATGTTTATCTTTAGTTCTGTTATTTGGATGTAGTTACTTTTGTTTGAAGTAACTATGCATGAAAAGGCAAATTATCTGCCCAACATTCATTCACCATACAGTAATGATCTGGATAGGACAACTGTAATCGACACAGTTACCTCATCCAGAAAGGTGGTGAGGGGGGTAGGGAAGCAGACATTTAGTAAGTAGTTCTTAGTAATTCTAAAATGTAGTTGGGCATGTATTGCCAATGATTTGATTGGCCCAGGGTCCTGGCAATGTTCTCCTGGCTCTAAATTCTGCCTTCTATGACCTCTGTCCTCACTTCCCAATGATTCATATTTCTGTTTCCATCAAAAGTAGGTCTTGTTTGAAATTACATATTTTGTTAGACTTTCTGTGTGCAGAATTAAGAGATTCAAAAGCTTCTCTTCACGTTCACTTCTCTCTGCCCCTTTCCATTACAGCTGAGATTATTCCTTTTAAAACCTTGTGCATTTCTCACTTGTCAGCTTATACCTAATTCCATTAGATGGAATCTACACCCACAAACATCATAAACATAAGCCTTCTCTACTTTAGACTCCTATCAGGAAGTGGTGGAACAATGCTTTTAAGAGTTCAGAAGCACTGTTTCTAGCCACGTGGGTCAATGGGGGCATGTCCTTCAATTCTTAGTGGCCTTTTTGTTGAACTAGGAAGGCTTTTGAGATTTATTCTAAATCTTTCTTAGATCTTAACCATGGACCTTCTAGCCACACTCTGGATTCCCAGAGGCCATGTTTTACTGGCAGCACTCTGGATGTATTTGATATTTTTCTCAAGAACACTTATTACTTTGAAAACGTTTCCCTAGCTGGGAATACTGCCCTAGGCCTATTCATTTCCACAAAATTCTAACTGAACCTGGAAAATTTATTCTTTAAATGATCTCTTTCCAAATTTTATCATGAGCAGTGAGCAGAAACCAGGACATCCCCATACTTAGGCCATTAAATTTATTGGGTACAGTTTCTGTTTTCCTCAATACCATCAATGACAGTGTTGTCAAGCTTTCTGCTACTACTTATCAGGGGTCATTCTAATCCCAGCTTCCAAGAACATTTTTTTCTCTCTTTCATTCAAAATTTCCCCTTGTTGAGGCTCATCCCTTTCTGCCTGTTGCGTGGTCCCCAAATCAGTAACACATAGTTTAGGTTTTGTTATGGCAGCATCTCAAGCATAGTAACCAGTTCCATTCCCTGTTTTCTTTGATTATAAAACAAACTAGAATCTTAACTATTTCTCCATGCGGTCATAATGAATCAGGTGGAGGGGAGACCTATAGACATTCAGCAGAGGTTCTTTGTTTTTTTGACCCACAAAATATGCCAAGGGGTTGAGATCCCAATTCCTTTTAATGGGGGCACTGCTTTCTAGGGAAGAAGTGAAGAGTGCAACTTCCAGGCAACAACACTATTATAGAAAGATGATGAGAAGAGAGGGGGCATGGGAAGACTTCCAAAACAATGTGCAGTTAAACATGAAATGCTCTCAGAAGACCTAGGACTCTTCCTTCTGTGTGACATACAACATTCCATTCCTCTGTCTTGGGTTCAGCTTTAGGTTACTTTGTATGCAAAACTTTCAACTATCTAAAATGATCTTCGTTGTATTCTCTTTTTATATTTGGTTTCTGAAGCCATAAAAAAATGTAAGGCAGTGTTATTATTCATTATATTAGTTTCCAGGAAAGAAAAAATTAAAAATCCCCTTAAATCTCAACTCCTTCTGAGAGATATTTTAGTAACTGTCAGAATAAGAGAATCAGAAAAATATACTTAGTAGTATATTTTTATACTATTTATAGAAGAAAATTATCTATTTATTATTTATAGAAGTATATTACTTATAGAAGAAAATAATAATGCACAGAAAAAAGGTACAAAATGAGGTACTTTTGAAAAGAAAAGGTATACATATTGGCATTACATCTGACAGAGATTGGGTAAAATGCACATTAAGAAACAATTGAGTTTGTAACTCAAAGCTTATTAAAGACTGAAAAGACCAGATTAAGCACATAATTGTAGTGCAAATTCAGTGGGTAAAGGATTAAATATTTTAAGAGAAGGTAAAAGCTGTATGTGAAGAAGAAGAGTACAACATAAAAAGTGATGGACATTAATATGCTAGAGAAGCAAGATAAATGGCGCATTTGCTTTTGTTTTTATTTTCATTTGGTTGGGGTTTAACTATGAAAGACTGAAGACCTAAAGGGACAAAGTCTTAGGGGAGCACAGAAAAATGCAAATATGTTCAGCTTCTCCTTGGTTAGTGATATTCTAGTCAGGATACCATGATTTAAAGGAATAGTTTACTCACTGTATTCTTTCAAATAAGTAAACATATTTTAAAAAAAACTTGAAAATGGTTTTAGGTCATTTGGAATATGATTCCATTTTATCCCATCTAAAATTAGAATTTTAGCCTTTAAGAGACTGCTTTTCTTGAATTCTGGTAATGGCTTTGTAAAGATAATAAGTCTCTGGGAAGTACAGTTTTAACGTATTATTTATTATATATGTGTGTATGATATGTATGTCATGTATATATAAAATGTATTGTGATATTTATATATCACAAAAGAAATTCATAAATCAATAGAGCTATAGAAGAGATCAGTGCACATAGCAAAGATTTGCATTGTTTGCTAATTATAGCAATATTCAATGAGTGTTGAGTAAACCTTACTTGATCCTCAATAAATACTCCTCTTCAAGTTGCTGGTAGAATACCCAGCTGGTAGTACCCAACAGGAAATTGGAAATGCAGAATTAGTAAGGGAGTGGTTTAGACAGGAGACGTAGATTTGAAAGATATTTTCATAAAGCTGAAAGCTAACACTCTGTGAGCAGATGTTGTTGCCACAGAGTATAAAAGAGAAGAGCTTGGCAAAAAGAAATGCGAAATGCTTGCATTTTCTGAAGCATGAGAATAAGAGGATTTGTACTGTAGATAGTAAGTAGAGGAAATGACTGAAATAAGATGTGATTTTTCTTAAACTTAAAAGACTTAGATATCCACATAGAATATTAAAAACAATGTATAACCAATACTAGCAGTCATATCATCTAGCTTATTATTATTCATATGCACATTTTACAGTATTTATATAGTGATAAAGGTAAAAATAAACAGGAATATTTTGCATAAATCCAATTTATAAAAGCGATATTTTACTTTCTGTATTCTCTTTGTTTTTATTCTTTTTTCAATTTTTATCTTTGGATTCCTCTCTATTTTTGCTAGTATAAATTATATTTCATGAATATTCTTTTACAGGTGTTTCTCAAGGGTTATAAATAGAAACCATTGTGTTTACATGGTATGAGTATCTTCGTTTTCAACTTCACATCAAATTGTCAAATAGCTCCCCATGGTGATTATACAATATTCACCTCACCTAACAGTGTTTAAGGGTTCCTATTTTTTTATTATCTTACCTGACGGTGTTGCCAGAAATTATACATCTTTACCAATTTGAGGGATGGAATTTTAATTTTCTTTGATGGTTGTACTTTTAAAAACATTTATTAGCATTCATTTTTATTCTTCAGTGAATGATATTTTGTTTATTTTAGTCTTTCTTTATACATATGAAAGAATTTTATGTACTTCATCTACATAATAGACTCTTAATTAATTAGAATGTAGCCAAAGGGATTATCTTAATGTAATCCAAGATGTAAATATTTTTATGTATTCACACTTGCATCCCTGTGTATCCTTCAGATGTTATTTCATTAGAGCAATTTTAGGCTCACAGCAAAACTGAGAGGAAAGTAAAGAGAATCTCCCACATGAATAGCCACCTGCATTACCAACATCTGCACCAGAGTGGTATATTTGTTGCAACAGATGAACTTATATTCACACATCATTATCACCTGAAGCTCATAGTTTACATTAGGCGACATTAGGGGTCTGGCATTGTACTTTCTGTAGGTTTGGATAAATATATAGTGACATCTGTTCATCATTATTTTATCATACAAAGTAGTTTACTGCCCTAAAAATTCTAAGCATTGCCTCTGTTTATCTCCCCCTCCCACCTAAATTCTGAAAACCAGTGATATTTTTACCATTTACATAGTTTTGCCTTTTCCAGAAATTTATACAGCGGGAATCATATGGTATGTAGCTTTTCAGATAGGTTTATGTCATTTACTAATAGGCTTTTGAGTCTCCTCCGTGTCTTTTCATGGTTTGTGGCTCATTTCTTTTTAGCACCAAATAACGTTTCATTATGTGTATGTCCAGTTTAGTTATATATTCACCTACTGAAAGACATCATGGTTGCTTTCATTACTTATGAATAAATCTGCTATATACATCCTTGCGCAAGTTTTTATTTAGATATGTTTTCAAAGCCTCTTGGCAAATACCAAGGAGAATGACTTCCAGATCCTATGGTAAGAGTGTGTTTACTTGTGTAAGAAACTGACTTCCGAAGTGGCTATAATATTTTGTTATTCTCACTGGCAGTTAATTAGAGTTCCTGTTGCTGCACATCCTCACCAGCCTTTGGTTTTGTCAGTATTCTGGATTTTTGCCATTTGAATAGCTTGTAGTGATAGCTCATTATTGTTTGAATTTGCATTTCCCTGATGACATATGATGTGGATCATCTTTTCATTTGCTTATTTGCCATTTGGAAATCATTTTTGGTGAGATGTCTTTTAAAGTCTTTGTCTCATTTTTAAATAAGGTTGCTTGTTTTCCTATTTTTGTGTTTAAACAGGATTTTTAAAATATTTTTTTGTGTTTTGGAAAACAGTCCTATATCACATGCATGTTTCACAAATATTCTCTCTTTATCTGTGGCTTGTCTTTTTATTCTCTTGATAGTCTTTTGCAGAACAGACATTTTTAATTTTTTTTTTTTTTTGACACAGAGAGAGAGATTACAAGTAGGCAGAGCAGCAGGCAGAGACAGAGGAGAAGCAGGCTCCCACCAAGCAGAGAGCCTGACGCGGGGCTCGATCCCAGGTCCCTGAGATCATGACCTGAGATAAAGGCAGAGGCTTTAACCCACTGAGCCACCCAGGTACCCCCAGACATTTTTAATTTTTTTTAAATTTATTTATTTATTTATTTGACAGACAGAGATCACAAGTAGGCAGAGAGGCAGGCAGAGAGAGAGAGAGAGGATGAAGCAGGCTCTCTGCTGAGCAGAGAGCCTGATGCGGGACTTGATCCCAGGACCCT
>NW_019154112.1:14889968-14890102 GCF_002288905.1 Enhydra lutris kenyoni | reverse complement strand
CCGGGAGGAGCCAAGAGCCTGGGGCCCCACTCCTCAGTGCGCCCTCAGAGAACAGTGCCCAATTACTCCCGTCACCCTGGCCTCCGACCGCACTCCGAGCTGACCGAGCCTGCGACCGGTTCAAGGTAACCCCG
>NW_019154112.1:14874417-14889868 GCF_002288905.1 Enhydra lutris kenyoni | reverse complement strand
TCCATAGAGTTCCGGAGGGCGGGAATGAAGATGGCGGCCTCCCAGTCTCCGGCCCGGAGGAGCCGAGAGCCCGGGGCCCCACTCCTCAGTGCGCCCTCAGAGAACAGTGCCCAATTACTCCCGTCACCCTGGCCTCCGACCGCACTCCGAGCTGACCGAGCCTGCGACCGGTTCAAGGTAACCCCGAGCTTAGAGCTTACTCCTCGGCTCTGTCTCTGTAGCCAGCTTCCCCGTTCTAATACCTGTAAGCTCTGTGACAGTCAGACACGCCCGATCCTTCTGTGACCCTGCAGGACCTGAGGCCACGCTGACCCTTCGTGGGCTTCACCCCGGTTAAGCCTCTGGAGCGATGTCCCTCAGTGGAACAGACTTTTAAAAGTCCTGATTCTGTGCTCCATTGCTCCGCCGCTTGCCGGGAGTTGGCCCCTCCCCCCGCAGACTATCTTCCCGTCGCTTTGGATTCACTTCTCCGCCAGTCCTACCTTTCAGAAAGTGGTTGATTTTCTGTTTCTAAAGTTGCTGTTCTTCTTCTCTTCGATCTACCGTTGGATTTGTAGGTGTTTGGAATCTTTAGATAAGCTATCTAGCTGATCTCCCGCTACCTGAAGTAGTCTCAGCCTGCTACTTCTCCACCATCTTGACTCCTGCCTGGTCTCTACATTCTGTTCCATTGATATATTTGTCTGTTCTTTCACCATTATCATACTGTCTTGATACTGAGATTTACAGTAAGTTTTCAAATGGAATAGTGTCAGGGTCTCTTGGCTGGCTCAGTGGGAAGGATGTGCAACTCTTGAACTTAGGGTTGTGGGTTCAAGCTCATGTTAGGTGTAAAAATTACTTAAAAATAAAATCTTGAGGGTGCCTGGGTGGCTCAGTGTGTTAAAGCCTCTGCCTTTGGCTCAGGTCATGATCCCAGGGTCCTGGGATCGAGCCCCACATTGGGCTCCCTGCTCAGTGGGGAGCCTGCTTCCCCCTCTCTCTCTGCCTGTCTCTCTGCCTACTTGTGATTTCTGTCTGTCAAATAAATAAATAAAATCTTTTAAAAAAATAAATGAAATAAAATCTTGAAAAAGTGGGTCTTCCAATTTTGTTGTTCCGTGATTTTATGATGGTTATTCTGGTTCTTTTTCCTCTCTATGTATGTAAAAATCAGTTTGTTGATTTCTACAAAATATCTTGCTGGAATATTTATTGAGATTGCACTGAATCTATAAATCAAGGGGGAAGAATTGACATCTTGAACTATTTGAGTCTTTCTGTCCACAGCCATGGAATATCTCTCCATTTATTTAGTGTTTGTTTGTTTTTTTTTTTTCAACTGAGTTTTATAGTTTTCCTCATATAGGTTTTGTACATATTTTGTCAGATTTATACTGAATTGTTTCCTTTTGGGTGGTGCTAATGTATGATATAGTGTTTTCATTGCTGATATATAAGAAAGTGATTGACTTTTTTATAATAACCTTGTATTCTGCAACCTTGCAGTATGCCCTTATTAATACTAGGAGTTTCTTTCCCAGTTTTTTAAAGATTTCCTACATAGATAATTATGTCATCTGTTAACAAAAGACCATTCTTCTTCCATTCCAACCTATATGATTTTCATTTCTTTTCCTTTCTTTCTTTCTTTCTTTCTTTCTTCTTTCTTGTCTAATTACATTAGCAAGGATTTATAGTATGATGTTGAACAGGACATGAGAAAGGACATCCTTTCCTTGTTCCTTACCTTAATGGGAAAGCATTTAGTTTCTCACCACTGAATATAATGTTAGCTATGGATTTTGCAGATACTTTATCAAGTTGAAGACTTTCTTCTCTATTCTTAGTTTACTGAAGGTTTTTATTATGAATAGACATTGGATTTTTTAAAAGATTTTATTTGTTTGTTTAATTGACAGAGAGAGAGAGAGAGAGAGGGAGAGACAGCAAGAGAGAGAGAGTTTAAGCAAGGGGAGTAGGAGATGGAAAGCAGGCTTCCTGCAAATAGGGAGCCTGATGCAGGGCTGGATCCCAGGACCTAGGGATCATGACCTGAGCCAAAGGTAGATTTTTTACTACTGTGCCACCCAGGAGCCTGGATTTTTCTTTTCTAAGATGCTTTTTATGCATTTATTGATATGGTGAGGTTTTTCTTCTTTAGCTTGTAGATGTGATGAATCACATTAATTGATTTTTAAATGTTGAACAAGCCTTGAATACCTGGAACAAATCCCACTTAGTCAATAGTATGCAATTCTCTTTTATATATTGAATTAAATTTGTTATTCCCTTGAGAATTTTTGCACCTGTCTTTATGAGAGATATCGATCTGTAATGTTTATTTTTGTTTTTGTTTTTCCCTTATAACGCCTTTGTTTGGTTTTGGTATTAGGGTGATTCTTGCCTCAAAATGAGTTAGCAAGTATTCCCTCTGCTTTTGTCTTCTAAAAAAGAGTGTAGAGACTTGGTAACAATTTATTCCATAAATGTTTAATATAATTCATGAAAATTCAATTTTTGCCTGGTGCTTTCTATATTTGAAGGTTATTAATTATTTATTCAATTTACTTAATAAATGTAAACCCATTCAGATGTGTGCATTTGGGAAGTTGTGTCCTTCAAGAATTGGTCCATTTCATCTAGGTTATAAAATTTTGTGACATAAAGTTGTTCATAGTATTCTTTTATTCCTTTCAATTTATGCCAGATTTGTAGTGACTCCCCTATTTCATTTCTGATATTAGTAATTTTTGTCTTCTCTCTCTCTCTTTTTTTAAGTTAGTTTTGACCAGAGGTTTATTGATTTCTGTATAGATTCTCTGTTTTCAATTTTATTGGCATTTTCTCTCATTCTTATTATTTTTCTTCACTTATTTTAGATTTAATTTATTCTACTTTTTCCAATTTCTAAAATGGAAGCTAAGATGATTTTTTAATATATTCTTTTCTAATATATGCATTCAATTTTATCAATTTCCCTCGAAGTACTGCTTTTGCTTCATATGTTTTGATAAATTGTGCTTTCATTTTCATTTAGTTCAAAACATTTTTTAAAAATCTCTCTTTTGATTTATTTGACTCACATGTTATATAGAAGTGTGTTGTTTAATCTCTACATATTTGGGCATATTCTGGTTAACTCTGTTATTCATTTTTAGTTTAATTATATTTTGGTCAGAGACAGACATCATATGATTTGTATTTTTTTTTTAATTTAAGATTTGTTCATGTACATCAAAGTGGATTTATTTTTGGTGACTATTTAAGTGAACTTGAAAAATGTGCATATTCTGTTGTTGTTGGTTGAAGTTCTTTGTAGATGTTGATTATATCCAGTTGACCAATGGTGTTGAGTTCAACTCTGTTCTTCCTGGTTTTGTGTCTGCAGGATCTGTCCATTTCTGATAGAAAGGTGTTGAAGGGTCCAACTATGATAGTGGATTCATCTCTTTCTCTTTTTAGTTCGATTAGTTTTTGCCTCAAAGTTTGCTGCTCTGTTGTTAGGCACATATGTATTAAGAATTGTTATATCTAGTGGTCATTGATATCATTATCAATGATCAATGAATTGGTCATTTTATCATTATGCAATGCTCTTCTTTATCCCTGATAATTTTCCTTACTTTAATGTCTGCTCCAGGGGCACCTGGGTGGCTCAGTCAGTTGACCATCTGCCTTGGGCTCAGGTCCTGATCCCAGAGTCCTCAGATCAAGCCCCATATTGGACTTCCTTCTCAGCGGGGAGTCTGCTTCTCACTTTCCCTCTGTCCCTGTTCATGCTTGTACTCTCTCATTCTCTTTCAAATAAATAAATAATCTCTAAAAAAATAAATAAAGTCTGCTTTGTCTGAAATTAATATAGCTGTTCTTGCCTTATTTTGGTATTAGCATGGCATATATTTCCTCCACTTATTTATGTCTAATGTCTCATTTTAGTTAAAATGGGCTCCTTATAGATAACAAATACTTGGGTCTTGCTTTGTGATCCACTCTAAAAATCTCTTTTAGTTGATGCCTTTCGACCATTGACATTCAAATTGATTATTGATGTAATGGAATGATATCTATCATAGTCATTGTTTTCTATTTGTTGCTCTTGTTCTTTCTTCCTATTTTTGTCTTCCACTCATTTTCTGTGATTTGTGGTCTTAATTGAGCATTATATGATTCCATTTTCACTCATTTATTGGCATTCCAGTTTGTATGGCATTCCACACTGTTTTTTTGTTTTGTTTTCTTTTCTTTTCTTTTCTTTTCTTTTGCAATATACATTTACAGCTAATCTAACTCTACTTTCAAAAAACACTATACCATTTAATGGATAGTGTGAGGACCTAATAATAAGAAAATAGTCTAAATTCCTCCCTCCTGTGTCTTGTATCATTACTGTCACTTATTTTATTTTATATAAATATACATATATATATGTGTGTGTGTATATAATATATAGATATGTGTACATGATTATATGATATATACATAAGTGTGTATACCATAGCTATCATTATTTTGAACAAAGTTTTTTCTGTAAGGTCAGCTAAGAAAAATAAAAGTTTTACTTTTATTTATTCCTCCTTTGATGCTCTTTTTTTTTTTTTAATGTAAATCCATGTGTCTGACCTATATTATTCTCCTTCTCTCTAAAAAAGAACTTTTAAAAAATCATTTCTTGCGGGGCGCCTGGGTGGCTCAGTGGGTTAAAGCCTCTGCCTTCGGCTCAGGTCATGATCCCAGGGTCCTGGGATCAAGCCCCACATCGGGCTCTCTGCTCAGTGGGGAGCCTACTTCCTTCTCTCTCTCTCTGCCTGCCTCTCTGCCTACTTGTGATCTCTGTCTGTCAAATAAATAAATAAAATCTTTTTAAAAAATCATTTCTTGTAAGACAAGTTACTGGCAATACATAAATTTCTCTCTGACAGTCTTATTTCTCCTTTACTTTTAATGGATAATTTTGCAAGGTACAGAATTTAAGGTGTTTTTTCTTTCTTCTCAATACTTTAGATATTTCACTGCACTGGCTCTGGTGAGAAATCCTATGTAATTCTTACCTTTGCTTCTCTATAGGTAAATTTACCTCTGCCACTCCAGCTTCTTTCAAGATCTTTTCTTTATCTTTGATTTTCTGCAACTGAAAATTCTATTTACTTGTAGTTTGTTGGGCAATTTATCTTGGTTGATACTCTCAGAGCTTGCTAGATTTGAAGTGTGGTGTCTTACATTAATTTTATTGTTTCAAATATTTCTTCAATTCCTTTTCTTCTCCTTCTGATATTCCCAGTACACATATGGCACACTTTTGTAGCTGTCCAGAGTTCTTGTATTTCTTTTGTCCTGTTTTCTTTGCCTTTCAGTTTTGAAGATTTCTATTGAGATACCTTAAGCTCAGAAATTCTATGCTCAGCTTTGTCTAGTCTACTAATATGTCTATTAAAGACATTCATGGAGCACTGGGTGGTTCAGTTGCTTATGCTCTGCCTTAGGCTCAGGTTATAATCTCACAGTCTTGGGATTGAGACCTATGTCAAGTTCTCCACTCATGGGGAGTCTGCTTCCTCCTCTCCTGTGCCTCTCTCTTACTCATGCTTGCTCACTCTCTCTCAAATAGATAAATAAAATATTTTTTAAAAAAGCATTCATCATATCTGCTATAGTGTTTTGATCTTTTTGGTTCTTTCTTAGGATTACCATCACTCTGCTTACATTGCCCATCTATCCCTACATGTTGTCTACTTGTTCCCATCTATTCCTACACGTTGTCTACTTTATCAGTTAGAATTTTTATCATGTTAGTTATAGTTGTTTTAAATTATTTTTAAATTATTATTATTTAAGTAAGCTCTACACCCAATGTAGGGCTAGAACACATAACCCTGAGGTAAAGAGTCACATGCTCTACCAATTAAGTCACTCCTTTTTACATTTGTCTGCATGTCTGTTTGTTTTTTAGTTGTTTCAAATTCTTGGTCTGATATTTTGGTCATCTCTACCATGTCTGCTTCTGATGCTTGCTGTGTCTCTTCAAACTGTAGTTTTTTGCCCATTAGTGTGCTTGTAACTGTTTTGGTTTTTGTTTGTTTGTTTTTGTTTCTTTCTTTTTTCTCCCCTTCTTATGGCTAAATATGGTGTACAGGGTAAAAGAAACTGCTACAAATTGGCCTTTAGTAATGTGGTAGTGGGATGTGCAGGAAGGGAAAGCATTCAATGGTTATATAATTGTCTTTCAGTCTCTTAGTGAGACCACATCTCTGAACTGTGTACTTTGCAACTCTTTTTCAGATTTTTCTCCCCCTTAGTTTGGGATAGGATGGCTAGGGCAAGCTGGAGTTGGAGATTTACTTTTTCCATTTAGAAGGCTAAAGTTAACTGGAGTTGTGTATTTCTCTTCATGTCAGTTAAGCTTTGATAAATCCCAAGCAGGTTAGAACCTGGTTAACAACATTTTTTTCCCCCCTGAGGGTGGACCTTGTTAAGAACAGAGTGCTTTGATGTATTTCAAAATGATTTCTTTTACCTTCCCCTCACAGAAGCATTTGGAGATTTTTTTTTTTCTCTCTCTTACTTACTGGACATATTCTTGGAGGTAAACCTACAAAAGTGTGAGGCTTACCTGTGATTGGGTTCCCCCTATAGTTTTTAATTCTCAGACTTGTCCACACTGAACCTCCAGCAAGTAATCAGTGATAATTCAGATTTCCCTATTTCAGCAGTGATTTTAGCAGTTTTTCTCTAGTATATTGTGATTCTCTGTATCCATCTATTTTTTTTCCCTCCAATTTTGGGAGCAACAGTTTACCCTATGATTTTACTTCTTTTAGGGATCTGAGAAGAGTTGTTGACTTTTCAGTTTTTTTCAGCTTTCTACTTGTATTTGGGAAAGAGTGACAATTCTAAATTCTTTAGCTATGGAACCAGAAATCAAAGTCATACTCTTGTGTTTTATTTAAGAAATAAATCCCTAACCCACTGGCATACATGTATTCCCTCATATTTGTTTCTAAAATATTCAAAGTTTTGCTTTTCACACCTCATTTTTTAGCTTTATCTCAAAATACTTTATTATGTATAATTATGGATAAAGTGTTACAGTTTATTTTTTCCATACAACTGAACAATTTTGACATCTCTGTTGGTTATTTATCTATTCATCATATATTAGTGATTTTCATAAAATATTACCTCTAAGTGGACGTGTGTATCTTCTATGGAGCACTTCATTCTCTTTTATTGAATATTTGTTTATAACCTTCTAATCCTATGTGCTATTTTTATTATGGCTTCATAATAATCTCTACCAGATGCCAGACTTGATATCTGGTAGAGCAGTCCTTCCACACTGCTTTTCTTTGAAGGTGTCCACCAGGAAACCTCCACCAAATAAATCTTGGGCATTTATTCTTCTGTATAGAATTTAGAATCAAAATGTGAAATTCTGTGAAGAACTCTGTTGAGATTTTCAGTAAAACTGAATAAAATTTAAAGATTAATATAAAGCTGACATCTTAATGATGTTTATTCTTTGTAATTGATACATTATAGCTGTCAATTTATTTAAGACTCCCATAGTCATTCAATAATGTAGAATTCTCTCCTTTTTCTTTTACATAAACTTGATCTGTCTCCATTTCTTTGTTTCATATATACGTATATAAGTATACAATAAAAATTGTATTACTTAAATCAAATTTCTCTCTTTTCCTTCAGAAAACTTTTGAGTTAGGACAGTACTTTCATCAACCTACGTAAGAGTCATTTTCTTTAGCATGAAAAAGATAATGAGGATGGCAGATCAGAAGTTAATATAAGATGCTTGGAAATTCTTTTGGTGATTGGGTGGCTCAGTCAGTTAAGAGGCTGCCTTCAACTCAAGTCATGGTCCTGGGGTCCCGAGACTGAGCCCCATGGCAGGCTCCCTGCTCAGTGGGGAGTCTGCTTGTCCCTCTACCTCTGCCTCTCATGCATTCTCTCTCTCTCAAATAAAGAAATAAAATCTTAAAAAAAAAATGATACTTGGAAATTCTGAAAGCTCCTGAAGTCATTACATAAGAGGTCCATTATAATTTTCTTTTCTTCCCTCCCTTCCCTTCCCTCCCTCACTCTTTCCCTCTCTCCCTCTCTCCCCCCCCTTCCTTCCTTATTTACTTCCTTTCTTTCTTCCTACTTTCCTTTTTTCAGCTCAAATAATTTTCAGGTTATCTGACAAATTCATAGGCAAGAGGCAATTCAACAATTCTCTTAATCATGTTACTACTTGAAAGGAAATAAATGGTTATCCTTAAAATTCCACAACTTTATAAAGCAAACTGAATTTCTTTTTTAAATTATTAGTTAATTTGGAAGCTGTCATTAGTCTGAAGTTTTAGTGTAAAGCAGGGCTTGGCAAACTGTGGGTGATAGGACAAGTGTCACCTCTTGCAGAGCAAATCCCACTATGGCCATGTATTTACATGTTGTCAAGAATTGTTTTCATCATGTAACAGCATGGTTGAGTAGTAGCAACAGATTGTGCCACCCACAAAGCCAAAAATATTTACTGTCTGTTTACAGAAATAGTTTACTAACCCGTACAGTCTAAAAGAAGCCCAAATAGTTTACTAACCTATACAGTCTAAAAGAAGCCCATGACTCTACTGTGTATATAATTTTGTAAAAGGGAAGATAGATTTACACACTTCATTACACCAATTTTGAAAAATAATGAACATGGACTGACTATGGTTTAACATAAAAAATATCTGTATCCATTTTTAAATACTTAGATAATTGATACTAATAAATATTCATAGTGTAAACAGCATTCATTATGATAAGGCATATTAAAAATAAAAATATTTTGAACTATTTCTTGGCTCTTTATATGTAAAATGATGGTTTCAGATCCTATCTGAAAGTACTTACTTTTCTGATTCCCACTTAAGTCAGGCAAGTCAGCTCAGTTTCCAGTTTCCTTAGGAGTTGCCACATCCCTAGCTTTAGGTAACACAGCCTCCCTAGTTGTATTCCTCCATCCTTTTTAGGTTTTTGTTTAAGTTTTAGGTAGTTAACACACAGTGTAATATTAGTTTCAGGTATAAAAAATAGAGATGTAACCCTGCCATAAAACACCCTGTGCATCTATACTTCTTCATCCCCATCACCTACCTATTTCACCCACCCTCCCACACACCTCCCTTCTATCAACCATCAGTTTGTTCTCTACAGTCAAGACTCTGTTTCTTAGTTTGCTTCCCCCTCCCTCTCTCTTTTTTTCCCTTTGCTCATTTGTTTTGTCTCCTAAATTCCATATGTGAGTGAAATCGTATGGTACTGGTCTTTTTCTGACAAACTTAGCATAATGCTCTCTAGCTTCATCCATGTCATTGCAAATGGCAAGATTTCATTCCTTTTTTTTTTTTTTTTAAAGAATTTTACTTATTTGTTTGACAGAGATCACAAGTAGGCAGAGAGGCAGGCAGAGATACTTCTTTCTAGATATGTCTCCTGAGGCAAGGGAATTAAAAGCAAAACTAAACTACTGGAATGTCATCAAAATATAAAGCTTCTGCACAGCAAAAAGAAATAATCAGCAAAACTAAAAGGCAGCCTTTGCAATGGGAGAAGTTATTTGCAAATAACATGTCTGATAAAGGGTTAGTATCCAAAATACATAAAAAAAACCATAAAAATCAATGTCCTCAAAATGAATAATCCAATTAAAAAATGGGCAGAAGATGTGAATAGACATTTTTCCAAAGAAGACATACAGATGGTGTACAGACACATGAAAAGATGCTCAATATCCCTTACCATCAGGGAAATACAAATCAAAGCTACAATGAGATACCATCTCACACCTGCCAGAATGGCTAAAATCAACAACACAAGAAACAGTAGGTGTTGTAAGGATGTGGAAAAGGGGGAGCCCTCTTACAGTGTTGGTGGGAATGCCAACTGGTACAGCCAGCCTGGAAAACAGTATGGAGGTTCCTCAAAAAGTTAAAAATAAAACTACCCTACAATACAACAATTGCACTACTAGGTATTTGCCCAAAGAATATGGAAATATTAATTCAAAGGCATACATGCACCCTGATGTTTATAGCAGCATTGTCTACATTCCTCCATCCATTTGATAGAAACAGGGCAGAGTGTTCTTGCTCTATTCTGATTTGTTTTACTGTTCCATGTAGTTCCTAGCTCTTTTATTATGTAAATAACTATTTCTTCACATGACATTTGTTTTAAGAGCAATCCCTCTAGGTCTTCTGTTTTGAAAACTGGTATTCTATATACTTTGGAAAAAATGCTGAAAATCATTTTCAACTAGTGTGCTTCTGGAGGACATACTGGCTGAATGCAAGGTAAAAGGTACTTGGAGGTGGTAATGAATTATTGTTTAGGTGGTTATGCCATTCTAGTTTGGAGTTATTTGTTTCTCATCATTATGAATATACCATTCATTTGCCCTATTGCTAAGAGATCTACTGTTAGTCTTATTAACGTTTTTAAGATGTATTTTTGCCACATTGTGCTTTTGAGAGTTTTGGTTTTCTTTAGTTTCTATAGTTTCACTACATTATCTGTAAGTAAATTTCTTTCTCCTAATCCTAATTGTGAGAAGTTGTGTTTCCTGAATCTAAACATTAATTTAATTAATTATGCAAAGCCCCATTCAATCACATGCACACACTTACTTACTCACATTCTGTACTCCCAGTAAAGGGTAGAGAACTGAAATAATCCTACAGCTCTGTTTAACATTCATTATTCTCTTTGATTGTGCAAGGCCTCTTTCTTGTTTTATCTTCCCTTGTTATCCATATTTTCTACTCATGTTTCCCTCTCTCTAAAACAAAAAGACAAAACAAAACTAAAAAACCCTTTTATTTTGTATAATATTTTTGTATGTGTTTTGCCACAATTATATAGGTGTTTTTGTGTATGGCATCTTTATTTATAGAAATGGTATTATAGAGACTTTAATTTTTTCAGGGTGCCTGGGTGGCCCAGTGGGTTAAAGCATCTGCCTTCATAATTTTTTCACTAGACACTTTGTTTTCTACTACTTATATACGTGGTACAACTAAACTGTTTCTTTTAGCTGCTTTATAGTATTCTATGATATGTTTTATGTATATACCACACCGTTCTTATGCAATCTCCCCATGGTTCTTTTTTTTTTTTTTTAAGGATTTCATTTATTTGACAGAGAGATCACAAATAGGCAGAGAGGCAGGGAGAGAGAGAGGGGGGAAGAAGGCTCCCTGCTGAGGAGAGAGCCCGATGAGGTGCTTCATCTCAAGACCCTTAGATCATGACCTGAGCCAAAGGCAGAGGTTTAACCCACTGAGCCACCCAGGCACCCCTCCCCATGACTCTTCAACTAGTAATTACTATACATATTTCTCCACTGAATACCATGATCTCCCAATGAACATCTGGGAGGTTTCTTTTTAATAATGTATACCCAGAGTAGAGTTATTTCCAGACTGTTCTCCAGAGTCATATCAGGCAGCACTGCCACCAACAGTGCATGAACCTTTGTATATCTCTGTTATCTTCCAAAAAATTTGTCATTATCAGGTTTTTGAATATTTGCAAGGGCAAAGATGTTGAGTGTTCTTTTATTATTGTTTTGATTTGCTTTTTTATATTAATGAGTCTGAGAGATTTTCCCCATCTTTTAATTTTTTAATTTTTTTTTTTTTCCAGAGAGAGAGAGGGAGCAGGCAGAAGGGCAAAGGGAGAGAATCTTTTAAGTAGACTCCACACTGAGTATGGAACCCAGTGTGGGGCTAGATCCCACAACCCATGAGATCATGACCTGAAGTGAAACCGAGAGGCAGGTGCTTAAAAACAGAGCTACCCCAGCATGCCTAACCCATTATTTTATTATCTTTTTTAAATAAGTCTTTGGGTTTTCCTTTTCTGCTAATTTCTAATCATAATATTATTTGTCTTTTGAAGGTATTGCCTTTTTCTTATTGATATGCTAATCTTCTCTTAATATATATTTTCAGGAAATTTTTTGCCTAAAAATAACACTTACCTCTATTGGTTAGGCACTAGAATTTAGATAGTAGGCAGATTCATAAACAGATTCAAATGTTATATCAAAAACCTACATAACAATATAAGTGTATATATTATAATATAAATATATATTTCATAAATATAAAAAAATTTTTTCCTTTCCCAAACAAACATTGTTATAGGAGTTTGGCTGACAACTGGAATGTGTAAGTAGCTTTATTTAGTTTTTGTTCCATTTGAACTTTAATGTTTTTTGGTTTCATGGAGATATTACTCTTCTCATAATGTGGGGAGGAGGAACTATGATTGGTAAAAAAATATGATGGTAATTGTACTTAGTAAATATTGTGATGGTCATTCTCATTTTATGGGCTTATTAAAATATAACTGGCAGGAAATATTCAAAATTTATGTGCACACATACACTCACCCATGTTCTCATTAATATTTAATCATTATTTATTTTATTTTATTTTTATCTTCCATTTTTTTGTAGTGTGGGTAGTATTTTTAAATTTAAAAAAAAAGGAAAAAAACAACTATCATAAATGGTACTAATCTGGAGATGAGCATATGATGATAAATTCGGCAAGTTAGTATTGAGGTAGGTCAACAAGTTATTCAGAGCAATATAATATTACAAATTTAGAGATAGCATGACTATATTTTAAAAGTCAATCTCAGTCTCTGTTTTCATTTTGAAATACTTTTACATATCTTGTATTTGTGTTTAAAGTACCTTATTTCTCTTTGATGAAATTTTTAAAATTTTGTATAGTTCTGTGGAAAATGTACTACATATGTGTATAGCATGAACAAATGAACCCTGAGAACTATTTTTATTAAACTACATATTGGAAAAGATAATGTTCTCATTATTACTATTTCCTGGAGAAAGCAGCATCTTGGAATAGCTTGCACTGTTAAACTTTATAAATATGAAGTTTGTATACTACAAATGCCATTTTTAAAATAGTATTCATCTGTGAAGCTCAATATTTTACCTGGTCTTCATGGTTTTCAGTAATAACTATGTAAACAGTTATGAAATAATCATTCTATAATACTTCTAAATGCCATGTTTCTATGACATAACCCTTTTATTCATTTTTTTTAAGATTTTATTTATTTATTTAACAGACAGAGATCACTTTAGGCAGAGAGACAGGCAGAGAGAGAGGAAGGGAAGCAGGCTCCCTGCTGAGCAGAGAGCCCGATGCAGGGCTGGATCCCAGGACCCTGGGACCATGACCCGAGCCAAAGGCAGAGGCTTTAACCCACTGAGCCACCCAGGTGCCCCGACACATGTTCCTATTAGATAGATTTTATATCAATTTGTTCTCTTTAGCTTGAGGGAAGTTTGAGAGAAGGTAACTGCATTATCTATCCAAAATTCAGGAATCAACACAACATGGAAAGGGTAACAAGAAAATTTAGGCTAAAATTAAGATGAGAAATCTAGAGAATACCAAATACTTCATAAGGCAAATCGTCAAGCCCTGTTGTTCTTTTTTGGCGTTTAATTTCCAGGTGTCTGGGTTTCTTACAGTCAGAAATTTTTCAGATTTATTTAAAAGACAAATGTAAAATTTTAGGTTTAATATCAGAATTATTTGTAGATCTACTCTTCTATATTAGTGAACATTTTTGAGAGCTGATTATAATAATATTTGAAATAGATTTCTAAATATACCTAAATTATTTGTAATATGTACTAATCAAAGAAAAAGCTATTTCTCTGTTAATGCTTCAGATATTTCCTTACTTCAAACATAACATAGTCATGGCAATTTAAAAGTTAAACAACAACAATAAAAAATGTGTTTTTTAAAATACATGGGAAGTCATGAAAGAAATATTTTCATATTCCATAATATATATAATCCTTATGATGTAAAATTTGTTCATCTGTGTCAGTATCAACTAAATAATCTAATATGCATATTAATGTCAATTAAGTTGATATGATAATTATAAGCATGAAGAAATCAAAATAAATAATCTGATTTCTAATCCTACCACTTACTTATTGAGATAACTTGGGCAATTCAGTCAACATCTCTGAGCTTCCAGGATTCTGAATAAAAGAGCACACAAGGAGCAACAAGCACCTTAATCCCACTAAAAACATAATGCTAACCCTAACTTAAACCTGTACATGAGAGCCTGTCTAGTCAGTAATATAAATAAATAAATAAATAAATAAATAAATAAATAAATAAATAAAAATAAGTTTAAAAAAAGAGATGGGAGGGTTAAAAGTGAGAGAGAGAAAGACTAGAGGGAAAGAGAGAAGAAAGGATGAATGAACATGAAGAACGAACTGAAAATAGGAAAAACTTGGTCATGTACATGAAGTTCAGTTATCCAAACAATTGCCTAAATGAATAAAGCAGGCCTGTCTCAGCATATCCATTATAGGCAGGGAAAGTAAGAGGCATATTTCAAGATCACAATTGCTTGCCCCGATGACTAGGTATAACTTGATGTAGCACAGAATAGCTGAGTCATATAGTTAGTTTATGTTTAACATCTTAAGAAACTGGCAATTTTCAAGGAGATGGAACTATTTCACATTCCCATCAGGAATGTAAAGAATTCCAGTTGCTCCATATTCTGGTCAATAGTTTATCTTTTTAACTTTAAACATTTTAATAAATATTATAGTGTAATTCATTGTAGTTTTAATTTACATTTCCCTATTGGCTAATGATATTGACCATCTTTCATGTATTTTTCATCTGTATATTTTTGTACAAAGTGTTAGCTCAAATCTTCTGTCCACAAGTTCTATGTTTTTTTATTTGTTTGTCTTCTTATTAAGTTTTGAGAGGTCATTATATACTCTGGATAGAAATATTTTTTTATATACTATAAAAATTTTGTTTTCAATTCTTGCGAATTTTGTTTTCATTCTTTTAACAATGCCTTTTGAAGGTCCTAAAATATTAATTTTGATTAATTATTTTTTTATTCTTTTATGGGTCATGATTTTTGGGGTTAGACCTAATTTTTGCCAAGGTCACAAATATTTTTTTTTCCCTATGTTTCCCTATAAAATGTTTCTGGTTTTAGCTTTACATTTAGAATTTTAATCCATTTTCATGTAATTTTTGTTGTGCTGCTGTGCCATATGGGTTGAAGATTTTTTTAAGCATATAGATATCTATTTATTCTGCACTGTTTTTTGAAAATATTATTTTTATCCACTGAATTTTTGCCAGTTGTACTTTTATCAAAAATTAACTGCTTGGGGCGCCTGGGTGGCTCAGTGGGTTAAGCCGCTGCCTTCAGTTCAGGTCATGATCTCAGGGTCCTGGGATCGAGCCCTACATCGGGCTCTCTGCTTGACAGGGAGCCTGCTTCCCTCTCTCTCTCTCTGTCTCTGCCTGCCTCTCTGTCTACTTACGATCTCTCTCTGTCAAATAAATAAATAAAATCTTAAAAAAAAATAAAATTA
>NW_019154112.1:14871179-14874317 GCF_002288905.1 Enhydra lutris kenyoni | reverse complement strand
AGGGGCGCCTGGGTGGCTCAGTGGGTTAAGCCGCTGCCTTCAGTTCAGGTCATGATCTCAGGGTCCTGGGATCGAGCCCTACATCGGGCTCTCTGCTTGACAGGGAGCCTGCTTCCCTCTCTCTCTCTCTGTCTCTGCCTGCCTCTCTGTCTACTTACGATCTCTCTCTGTCAAATAAATAAATAAAATCTTAAAAAAAAAAAAAATTAACTGCTTATATAGCATAGGTATATTTCTGGACTCTCTAAAACTATTCTATTGACTTATTCATCTATCTTTATCCTAATACCACACTGTATTGATAACTATAATTTTATAATACTGTTTAATGTAAGGTAGTAAAAGTCCTTCAACTTTGTTCTTTATCAAAGTTGTTTTAGATGTCCTAGATCTTTGCATTTGCACATGAATTTTAAAATTAGCTTATTAATTTATACTAAAAAGAATTGACATTTTGACGTTTTGTTTTGACATTTTGTTTGACATTTGATTTTGAAACTGACATAATATTTCATATTATGAATGTGCTGTATATCTATACTAATTTGTCTAATAATCTCTGCCTTTTCAATGAGTTACTTAAACCATTAGGTTTATTGTATTTTTTTTTAATATGGTTAGGTTTGTATCTTGTTATTTCTTTTTTTTATCCCTTTTCTCCTTTAATTGCCTACTTTTGGATTAATTGCATAATTTTATTATTCCATATTATCTCCTTTGTTGATAAATTAACCATAACTTTTCTGTTATTTAAGTTGTTTTAGGATTTATCATATACCTCTGTAATTTATCAGTCTGCTTATAAACCATATTATATTCCTTGAGATTCTTACATTATATTTATTTTTCTCCCTTTCTGGTTTTGTGCTATGGATGTCATACATTTTACTGCTAAATATGTTTTAAACACACAAGTCAGTTTTTATTATTTCTTTAAAATAAATTATTTTTAAAGAAATTTTAACAATAAGACAGAAAGTCTTTATATTTACCCTTTGGGTATCATTTCTGGTATACAATGCTATTTTGTTCTGAAAGCACAAAGTTTAGTTCCCAAATTACAGTTTGCATTTGCCTACAGAATAAGTCTATCTTTAACATTGTATATTTCATCTGACTTTGTTCAGGTTTCAGTTGATTTTTCTTGCTTTTTGATCTTGGATGCATATTTCCCTTATTTTTTCTTAGAGACTTAGATATCTTAGAGACTTTGCTGTTGTATTTCAGGGGGGTTTGGATTTTTTTGTTGTTTGCTTTGGTTGGAGGGCATTATTTTTGCTTTGTTTTTATCATTAGTGTTTTAAATGCCTAGTTAATTTATACTCAGAAAAAATCCCTATGTTAAAAGTAAAACAGAGGAACCCCTGGGTGGCTCAGTCATTTAAGCTTCCAACTCTTGATGTCAGCTCAGGTCTTGATCTCAGGTTGTGAGTTTAAGTCGTGTGTTGGACTCCACACTGAATGTGAGCCTACTTAAAAACAAACAAGCAAACCACAAGCAGAATTTCCAGTTGTATAATTTTTCCCTTATACTTAAACTTTATAAAATAAAAATAAACAGCATTATATTTGTATAAATTTAATTGATTTGCCTTAACATACTTGTGCTTTCAGTTTCTTCAGGTCATGCTATTTCACGTTTGTCAAATATAGCACTTTTCTTTGCATTCCACCAAACCACCACTAATTTACTTATTTTAATTCTAAACTACACTCTCTTTCAATAGATGAGTTTGTATCCAAGGTAAATGTCAAATTTTGTTATCTAATTTTGCAATTTTACTGCTCCCTTTCCTTTTTGCTGTGTTTATTGTCTAAATTTTATTTTCATTTTTTACCCCTTGAAAAGTTAGAATGGTTATTTCCCATGAATGATTGATTTAAGCTACCACAGAATATATCTAGTCTCTTCAAATATTTAAAATACCTAGTATATTTTAAGTTCTCATAAATGTTAGTTGTCTAACATGTTATTGTTATCATTATTATTAGTTTAAATGTTAAGGCACTTTCTTACTTTGCCTGTCAAACTATTAAATCTTCCATATAAATCTATACATGTTAAACTGAGTTTCAGAAGTGTTAGATCAGTCAATTAATCACAGACCCTGGGCCATATGATACTTTTCAATATCATGGAATCTCATAAGGCATAACTATAAAAGTGAAGTTATTTATGAAAACATATAAAATATCTATTTTATGTAATAATTATGAGAAATAGAGATCATATAGCATATTTTTTAATATATACTCTTTTTTTTTTTTTTTTAAGTAAGTTCAGTGCCCAGTGTGGAGCTCAGTGTGGGGTTGAACTCACAACCCTGAGATCAAGACCAACAGTCAGACACTTAACTGACTGAGCCACCCAGGCACTCTTAGTATTTAATATACCATTAACCTTAATATTCTAGCATATTCTTTTAAAGGAGGAGGGAGTAATCTTTGACATGGAATTTTCCATAGGTGATTGCTTTTTCTCTACTTTTAGAAAGATTCTCTCATATTTTCCTATAAATCAGATAATGGTAATGTTTTAAAATATTTATTTGCATGTAGTAAAAATCATCCAAGGAAGAAAAGTCGATATACAAATGATGTGCAAATTACATGCAATTACATTGCAAATTGTTTTAAAATATATGGCTTTATTAATCTAAATTTCTCTTTATTAAAGAGAAAAATACACTTTTATGGATGAAAAGATAAATTATTTTTAATTTTTAATTTTTATTTTTTTATAAACATATAATGTATTTTTATCCCCAGGGGTACAGGTCTGTGAATCGCCAGGTTTACACACTTTACAGCACTCACCATAGCACATACCCTCCCCAATGTCCATAACCCCAGCCCCCTCTCTCTCTGCCCCTCCCCCTAGCCACCCTCAGTTTGTTTTGTGAGATTAAGAGTCACTTATGGTTTGTCTCCCTCCCAATCCCATCTTGTTTCATTTACTCTTCTCCTACCCCCCGAACCCCCCACATTGCATCTCCACTTCCTCATATCAGGGAGATCATATGATAGTTGTCTTTCTCCGATTGACTTTTCGCTAAGCATGATACCCTCTAGTTCCATCCACGTCGTCGCAAATGACAAGATTTCATTTCTTTTGATGGCTGCATAGTATTCCATTTT